>NC_086292.1:44536993-44766993 GCF_963924245.1 Chroicocephalus ridibundus
TTATGTTACGGATAACAGCTCCGCACAACGTTTGGCTCTGGTTCAGTTTCTTTGAGTCTGAGGCCAGGATAGACCTTCAGTTCATCTCCTTCAACGCTCTTTCTAGCCCACGCAATTATATTTCACTCACATACTTCTAAGCTGAGCCCAGTGACATTAATTAAATGAGAGCATTTCAGAAATCAAGAGACAAAATTGTTGCCTGCTCTAGGCAGAGAGCAGGAGAGAAAAGTGACACCAGGCCTCTGCCACGGCAAAGAGCTGATAAAGGTGACTGCGCCTGGGATTTGTCTCCTGTAACTTTACATGTCTATAAGGTAGATGTCTACATTTGATGTCATCACGCTTGTACTCCACTGCAGTCAGTGGAGAGAAAGGGCATTTCTAGCGCACAACTCATCTGCTCTGCCTCCTTCAGGACGAGACCTAGTGCCCCGTTTCTGTTCACTGAAGGGTGACCACCTCAGGTGTGGACAGCTGTGGTACAGATATCTGAGTCACGTAAGAACATCCTCACCTTTCATGACCACACCACAAGCTCTAAAAAAAGGACAGCTCTCAGCTCTTTAGGGATCCCTGATGGTTTAACCAAGCAAAGTTTCAAGACTATCATTGCCTCCAAAAGCAGGAGAGCATACAGGTTGCTATTTCCAGTTTGGGCTTGCATCTACTGCAAAGGAGAGCTGTCTATCATGCAACAGTATCTTCAAGGCTAAGATGGGGCTGACTGCATTCTTGTTATGAAGGTGAGAACTGATATTATTGTCCTTTTACTTTCATCAGAGACACTTAATTTGAAAAGAGGCCTTGAATTTTGTTAAACATTATCAGTTTCTATTTTATTGTGGATTATTATGTAGATTAGGCAATGCCTGGCACTCAAAATTTAATATAACTAACTAACACAAAATAAGAATAAATTAAAAAACCGCGAGGTGTCCTGGCTACTGTAGCTTTCGTTGTAATATTCCTAATACTACATGACTAGAGGTGCTGGTTAGAAGAATTCAGTTTGATCCCTATGGAAATGTGGCAAGGAGGAAAAGAAACTATAGAAAATGTGAATTCGGGAATTAAAAGTCCTCTAAACCATTGTCTTCTGCTTATCTAGCCAGGATTAGAAAATGCAGACCAGTGCAGAGCAATCTTTTCCAATGTTTCATCTCAGCCATCACGTGTTTCGACTCCCTTCTGAAAGAATAGCCTCTAGGAAGAGGGCTGAGTGCAAAATTCACAGCACATAAATTAGCCTCTTTCTCCAGCTAGTGGGGTATTGAGAGGAGATTGGAATTGCTTTGTTACTCAAATGTATTTGACATACTCTTTTGCCATTTTTTTAAACTCTCTTGGCTATTAAATGTTTTGCCCTGAATAGTTGTGCTCCCCATTTAAAGGTGAATTGCTTTCCTTAAATCTAATAAATGAGCAAGTTGGCTTGTGTGAGCAAATGTAGCCGTCTCCACAAGAACTTGCACCCACACTGGTGATATAGCCATTTGAAAGCGAGAGTATGAGCAATCACATAAAATTAATGGAAAATTGGAACAAAAGAGGGGCAGGCAGGGTGAAAGCGAATTCTTTAGAAAATCTGAATGTCTGTGCATTACTTAAGCTCAGCTCCCAACCTTCACGTAGGTGCAACGCGTCCTGTAGCCCATTGGAGAATCTCAACGCGTTACACATGCGGCATGCAAGACACATTAAGAAACTCGATATTAGGTTTCCCACTGAGTTCTGAGTGAGTGGATGTGCGGTTGACTGTCTGCCTTTCCCCTTTTCCCAGCACGCCTGGATACCTAGTTTTGCTGTCATCAGTCCAAACACATGCTCTATTTTCCCCTCTTTCTAAGCAAAATTCTTACTCCCTCTCCCCCCTCTCAGTACATTACTCTTTCCTGTCTCTTGTTGCTCCAAAGCAGTAGTGCCTGCCAGAAATCTGAGAGATTCAGTGCGTGTGTAGAGCAGCCTGGGAAAGGGGCAAACAGGACAGAATTGCCCAGCTTTGGCCAAAAACGTGAGGTTTTCAAGCTCTTTTAGTCCCTTGAAAAATCAGGAAATCAGAGGAAGAGAAGAAAGTGGTTTGCTTGGCTAGTGCATGTGTCAGTGCATGTGTATGTGTGCACGCTTTAACCTGGAACCTATACCAGTGATTAAATGGTCTTTAAATCAAAGCCAATAGATAAATAAGGGAACTATTCCAAAACCAAGGGGGTTAAAAAACACTCTGCATGCACCTGCTGGAGACGCTGTGCTGCTGGCTCTACATTTCAACTCTAACCTGTATTTGATATGGTGTTGTTGCAGCTGTGGGTTGGGGTGGTTTATTTAAGTGGCTCCAAATGCTTGTCAGTGTGGCAACCAGCTGAATACATAAAACAGGCTCTCCAAACCCTTTATGGCCCAGGGTCAGAGTAAATGGAATAATAAAATCCAAATGCTTTTGTCTCATTTTCCATCACCCAAGCCTTCCGCATAAATCTACAGCTTTGCAATGACCTTCGCATTCAGTGTCGGGGATGAGGCCGCAGGTCTGAGATACATTTGGTCTTCATCTTAGGTCTTTAAAAGCTTTTTCCAATTAATTTTAACTGACTTCCATAAGGATCAAGTACAGTTTCCTCCTCCCAGCCCCCTCGCTCCACAACCCGCTCCCTTTCTCTCCTGCCCAGCGTCTTCTTCAACGAGTCAATTGGGGGAACGCTAGAGGATAACACTATTGATCACGTTATATGTGGTAGCACCAACAGCAAAGACATTTACAGAATGAGTGATTTAGCAAATAGGAAGTGAGAGATTTCTTTAAGGAGTTTTAATTTGATGTCTTCCTCGCTGCTGGGTGTCTGGTTTTCTTTATTTCTCTAGTGCCACATTATCCCTGCTCAGATGTCATCGTGGGGACCCAGAGTCTCCTGTGCGCATGTTTACAAAGGGTAGGTCACTATTAAACTCAAATATATATGTTTGGGTTTAGTGAATCAAAAATCACCTTGTCTGGAATTAACTGCTGAGGGTTGCTCCTTCCCCCCTCCCCATCTGATCTAAATTAGATGTAAAGTCATTTCTATGTGCTTCAATTATAGTTGAGCAACACAAAACTCTATCAGAAAGAAGTCCTCAGGACCCTTCCAAATGTCTTGACTTTAAGAACCCATGGATCTCCCCTCCAAATTCCCAAACAGGATTTTAACAACCAGCTAATAAACTGGTGCCTTAAAAAATGCTCGCTCCTACTTTTTGCAGCTCCTACTTTTTGAAGCTGGGCCAGACTTTGAGAGCCGTAGTGAGCATTAGGGGACACATTCACAGCCCAGAGTTTCCACATTTATTGTGGCTCCGTTGACTTTTGTAGAGCTGCACAGGTCTACATGACCAGAAGACTTGGCCCAGACTGTGCAGATAAAGTCAATAAAACCAACAGTCAGGTACCTTGCTACTGGGGACTGGGGCTCAAATGATCTTAGACAAAACAAGGGACAAACATATCCATAAGATGGCTGCATTCCTGTGGCCTGCCCAAAGGAAAACAACTACTAACAGGGATCTCCAAAGAAAACCCATATTTCTTGAGATTTCCTGTCCAAAATTTTAAACAAGGTAAAAATTAAGGAATTTCTGATCGTGTGTGAGCAGCACCAACAGTACCTAATCAAATCAAGCACTCCTATCTGATGCCTTATGGGATCACATCACTAGTGCAAACTTCTTTTTCAGCTCTGAAAAGAACATCAGCAAAGTTTTGAGACACAAGACTTAAAATAATAAAATCCTTCACTACGTGATGATGTATGGCAAGGAGACGCACCTTCTCATAAGAACTGGTTGTCTTATTAATGACAATATGACTCAGTAAGGCCTCTAATCCTTGAAGTTCCTGGGGTTTCACCCCTTTATGTGTTGAGAAAATGAGGCTCTTTCATTGGAGTCAGCTTCCCCATTTTTTTCTTGCGTTGGTGAAACTGTCCTACCAAGCAACAAGTAGGCCAGCAGTTAACAGAATATGGGCAACTTGGTTTCCCATGGCATCAAAGGCTGTCCTTGGAGTCTCTGGTGTCCACGAAGCTGGAAATATCAGCTGAAGCTTTGCCTGTGAGAAGAGCATTGGCAATGTTTCCCAGATGTGGGTTCTCTGACAGATGAGTACTGACCACAGATCGTGGTCTTTCCCTCAATGGATGCATTTCTAGAGCCTCTCATCTCTGTCCAGCTGTTCTCACCAAACTTTAATAATTTGCTCTTTTAAACCTGGCTGAAATTTCCTGACAGACTCTGAATTACCAATAGTGGAGAGGCAGAGGAGCAGGAATGTCCATGCAACCATGTACGTAGAGGGAGATCAGGTGAAAGTCACTCCTGTAGGAAACCAAGCTAAGCAGGAGAATTGAACTATCGGGTTTTTTTCTCCTCCAAAAATTAGAAGACAGGAAATGATACACCTGACCACAGAAGTGAGGCAAGGAAGGACAGAATCATTCCTTCTTGGAGACTACGGGATTAAATGCATCTACTAAAAGTTCACTCCTGTAGCCTGAAAATGGGATCTTTATGTTAATTAATTTGAATGTGTGGATTAGAGACCCTGATTTTTCCATCCCAACTCATGTTAAGTGAGTCCACAAATGTCCAGCTTTATATTTGCTATGTGTGCAAACTATCCATGACCATATCAAAAAGTCCTGAACAGACTAAAAAAAAAAAAAAAAAAGATACAAAACTCAACCAGTTAAACAGAGAACTGTAAGCAAAAAAAAAAAAAAAAAAAAAAAAGAAGGAAAAAACAAACAAACACAGAGCAGGTGTTTAGCCAGTCAATTAATTTATATGGCTTCTAGCACGGCACAGGGCATTAACACCACCCCGGCACTGCACACAGGTGGCAGGGTGCGTGTCTGGGAGGCGGGCAGGCAGCAAGACATACTGTGAATTTTCTCCCTGAGCAACGCGATTACAGAAACAACTGCAAATAACTTTGTGCTGATCCCCAGCGATGCATTCAGCAGTCCCTAATCTTCCAAACGTCTGCCTATGTGATGGTATGAAAACTATGGCATTCCTTCAGCCCTCACCTATGGAGACACATCTGGGCTTTTCTATTGATTCTTTATTTATGGGTTTCTGTCTGAGCATATTGAAAAGGGAGTCAAACGAAGATCACTAATGCAATCCTGAGAACGCAAGAAGACACAGAAATGCTGGCAGAATGTACCAAGAAAAGACACACTGCACAGATTTCCACCTGGAGTTTTTAAAAGTGCTTTTAAAGCATGCACATTTACAAGAGAAGGAAACTGAGGCACAAGGTGAAACAATTTGACCATGCCATGTAGCAGGGGCAACAATTGCGCTCAGATCTCCTGCCTCAATTCTCCACGTGAGCTCCAGGAGCCTCCACGTCCTGGTTTCACATGTGAAACTCTAAAAGCTTAATTGAGAGGCTGCGTTTCCCCTGGAGTGGAATCAAATGAAACACTCAAGCTAGACACTCAAGTAGGCTTACTGGTTTAATTTAAAAGCAAGGGGGACTGGTAGCAGGGAGTTCCCGGTCAGGGGTCATTTGTTGTGGAATATACTTCTCACCTTTGTGTTCCTCAGAGCTGGGCTCTGGCAAACTTAATGACATTTGGCATGTCCACCTGCTCTATCAGTTTATTCTCGAATTAGACAGCTCAGTCTAGAGTGGCTTGAGAGCGTCTTTGGGTCTTGAGATTTATTATTTTTAGTTGTTTTTTTTTTTAAGAAATCTTTGGCTTTTTAGGGTTGGATTAGTAGCAATAGGAGGAGGAGGAGGAGGAGGAGGAGGAAGACCCCACGATGTATAAGGGGAAAAAAATCAATGCAATGCATGATGCAGTTTGCCTGGAGGAATGACGTTAATTTGGAGCACTCAGCTTTGCCCCGGCGTCTGGGTTGTGATTATACAAAAATAGGAATTTCACAGGATCGTGATCCAGGAGATGAAGCTGACTTCATTCCTTTTTAAGACTTAGGATTTCAGACCAAACATCTGTTTGAAACTTGAGATGGAATTCACATGATTTAGACACAAAGCCATGAGTCAATTAGATGTCCAGCATGCATGGTCAAGATCCTTGGCTCTGATCCTCTGAAAAATTAGCACGTAAGTAATTTTATACACATAAGAAGGCCCAGTACATTCAATGGGATTACTCCGGGTTATTAAGCGTTTTCCCAGGGCAGGGTTCTCAGTTGGAACCAAACCACAAACCACATCAAGCTCATACAGTTCTCGTACAAACATTTGGCACTTCTGAAACCGGAATGATTTTCTCTCCGGGGCTCTGCAATCACCACTCAGCAGTGGGGAGCGATCAGGAGTATCCTGATGCAGATCTCGGACTCCATCAGAAGAGGACGATGGGCCGAGAGGTGCCGAATTTCCCAGCCAGTGCCCCTCTGGTTTGCACCTCACTAACCTGGTGATAAAATCTACAATTAGGGGACAGCCAAGGCATGTCACTGTTGGAGTTAAACTCTTTCCTGACAGAATGTTCTTTTCCCCAAAAGCCGTTAAATGTCATCAATAGCTTTTCCATGGCATCAAGGGCGATTTCTTCCCCTCTCCCCCTTCTGGTATCAAGAAAAGAAGTCCCATTTGGTTTCTAGAGGGTGGCCTGATCATCTCCATGAGCTATGGGGATGTTTGGAGAGGAGGACCGCCCTCTTAAATTATAAATTCTTGTCAGACTCGGTGGGTGAGAGACCCACGTGCCCTCATCTGGTCACAGAGCACAGCACACTGGCACATTAGCTTCTGAAGCTGCCTTTTCAGTGCTGACCTTTATATTAATGCTAATAGGGTTTGGAGAAATAAAATGTAAATTTGTCTCTAAATGGATTAGTCTAGGCTGGGGGTGGGAAAGAAGGGTGCAGGAGGGGGGACTGCTAGGAGCATTCGCACTAAAATTAAAACATTTATGTTCCAACACTTAATTTTATTAGTGGCACATTGAAGTTGCCTGAATGCGTAATACGTTTCTCAAGTCCACTCCGTTCTCGCTCAGACTCTAAGTGTGTGTGCATGCACGCACTGCCTTGCCAGAGTTATACACTAGATTTACCTAATTGATGTCCTTTTCCTCTCGCAAAGCTCGCGGTTTGCCATCAGGGTTGTTTGTCGGTTGTCGCATCCCAGATTCACCGGGGAAGGAAATAAACAGTCTTGAAAGCTTCAGCTCTGACCCGGGAACCGTGAAACTACAATCTGGGCCCAAAATAAACCCTTTTTTTTGGTTGTTTTTTTTTTTTTATCTGCATAACAGTATGGGTGCCCACTTCTTCACATCAGCAGTGTGTTTACACACAGGAATTGGGTAATAAGGTTAATTGGTGCTCACAAGTGCTTTACCTAAGCAGAGACCTTAAGAAAGGTGAGTAAACAGCCGTATTCCCACTTTTTAGATAGGGAAATTGAGCCATAATTGGCAAAGTGAAACTTGGTTGGGATGGCTGGGAAGGAAAAGCAAAGTGGGCGATGTTAACCTTAAAAAGTACAGTTTCACATTTATTAAAACATTAAAGCATCCTTCTTGCTCTGCTTGAACCTCAGGAGCCGACTCCCTGCAAGCAAACAGGGGAGGGTTGGGGTTCATTTACATCAACTGGGATAACTCCCTCTCCAGCAGGACCAGTCGGGGGCCCACTCACATGGTACAATTTATTTTTCTTTTTTTTTTTACAAAATAATTATTCAGTGGAAACGGTACAGTTTCATTAAAATCAAAACATTTTCTTAGGAGTAGATCAGCTGTGGCAGAAAACATTGGTGAGAAGTAGTTATGATATCTCATTTCACCAGCATCAAAACATTTCTGTTAATTTCAGTTCAATGTTTATATTAAAATATGAATTTTCATGTTCTGTGTTTATATATTTTTCTTAAATTGGCACCTAGCTGTTATCTAATGTTTTAATACAGTACGCATTTTTCAGAGCACCTTTTTTGGCTTGGAAAATGTAAAAATTTCAGCTATTCTTTCTAACAGGGACCCAGGTTTTCCGAAATGTCAGCATTTCTTTGGAATAGAAACTCTGGGTCGTAGCCAGGTCTAAGTCCTTCTTATTGTAAATGAGGCCGTATTCATTAGACATCCAGCCATGGCACACTTATCTTGGGGGAACATATATCTACAGCATCATGGCTGGGCCAATGCAGAAATCAGACTTGGCGTATGGGGCTGACATAGATTCATTCCTAATGGAACGCTTCTATGTAAAAGTGATTAAGCCAGCAGCATGCCAGCAAAATCACTCTAAAATCTATTGTTTTCACTGAAGATCCGATCTCTGGAGTGGTGTTTAAAACCACTCGTAGGATTCTACAGGCTGACGTGGCTCCTATAGAGTGTGTCCCTGCCCGGGGCAGGCGGGATGGAACAAGAGGATCTTTAAGGTCCCTTCCAACCCAGGCCATTCTATGATTCCATGACATAAAGCCTTTCTTTCTGTATGGAGTCCTATAGGATTTTTCCATGAGTAGATAACCCCCAGGTTAAGTTAAGTTAACAAGCGGTTCAGCACAGAAACAGGCAAAATTCAGGCCAGGGGAGTGGGGAGAAGGAATCAGAGAAACAGCGATTCAGGCTTCTTGTCACTGCCTAAGCTGGCATCAGTCGCTGTGCATTAGATACGGCTTAAAACACGGTGCAGATGTGAAGCGCAGAGGTACTGGATATATACACACACAGGGTCCCATAAGGTGAAAAAAGAGGGGGGTGTGGGGGGGGAAAGAGCAGATCATTCAGTAGTGGAAAAGTATCTGATTGCCTAATGTAAACTGTGATTAGTGGCTCGGTGCCTGGACAGTGAGTACTTCGCAGGCCCCCAAATACGGTCCCCAAATCAGCGTGTGCGCTGCCAATCTGTCAGGCAGTCCAGCTGTAACACTTTCTGGCATTGCAATGTCTTCAGCTGGTTTGTGTCAGAGCCGGCCAGTGCGGGGGGAGGTTTTCCAGAAGTTGGCTATTGAGTGTCTGTCTGCCTGGATCAAGGGTGTTGCCAGTTTAACATCCCAGCAAGGGGCCACCACATCTGGCCGCGGAGCCATTAGGAAAAGGGAAGGGTGGGGGGATGCTGGGGAGGGGGGGGGGGGGCAGCCCCGCAGGATTCAGAGCTGGGAGATACTCCCGTCAACGGTAAAGGTCTGAAAACACAGGACTTTTGGAGAAAGTTGAGACCACTGCATGGAGGAAGGTTTTGAAGTAGTCCGAGCACAGCTCAAAATTCACAAGTGGCATTTAAACTCCCAAGTCAAATTGGGTCTCAAAGCCCCGAGCATGCAGACCTCTCGCCGAGCCTTTTCCTCCCTGTTACAAATTGATATTTTATTAGCTCAAAGCCAGATGCTTCTCCTTAAAACAGATTAATCTCCAGTTCACCATATCACTCGAGACCGAGCGAGGCGAGGGGTAGCAGCGAGGCCAAACATGTGTGAAGCGAACAAGACCCCCAGGTACTGCAGGGGCAGAAGGGAAAGGATTCTTTTATTATTTTTTTTTATAAAGCACCCATCCATTTTGATTTGGTAGTTTTTTCCCAGTGCAACGTATAGGTGGTCACTGCTGCCCCAGCAATCCTAAAGGATAAAGCGGTTCCCATCCGAGGGGCACGGCAGCGATGCAACGAAGCAGGGGAGGAGAAGAGGGCCCGGAATAGGATTCTTTAAGAGGATCTTGAATCAAGGGTTAATTGTTTCCAAATGACCACTGTGTGGGAGACTATTATGGGATGGGACCCATTCAGGATTGGTTTAAAGCTGCTGGTTAGATACCTTAAAAGAGGGCTAAGCAGCAGCAGCTGTTTTACATTTAAAGTGACTGAAGTGAGTAGTGAATTACTGTGGGAGACAAATGAGCCCATGACATGATTGGACCTGGGACGGCTCTCCCAAGTGGCCACTTGTTTCATGAGAACTCCCACCCCCGGGCTCAGCATTCGAGTATCAAAGGCACAAATAGCACCAATTAATTCAGATTAGCCCAAGAGAGAGAGGGACGGCCAGGTTAGCTGCCTGTTTCTGGATGCAAGAACCCCAATTGCTGTCATCTCCCCTCTCTTTGGGGCGCCCCTCTGTACTCCCAGGTCTGGTTTCATCTTGTTATTCCAGGTTGTTTCTCGAGGGAACCGCGGAGACTATCAGTGTGAAATCAGAAGCCAGCAAGGCCGGTGGAGTTGTGTTGGCGTGAACTACTCATTAGCAATAAGAGCAAGAAACGAGGCACCGAGCTGTGGACCTTGTGTTTTCTGCCCCAGAGTGGAGGGTGAGCGCGGGCCTTGACACAGTTCACGTCAGTATGTCTAATAAGCACACAATCATCAGCCTCGACTTTTCCTGGGGACCCCCCTGCCCCACAGCATAAGGAAAACATAAGTTAGATCAGAATTAAGAGTCTACAGATGGGATAAACTCTCTGGACTATGTTTTACCAGTCACAAATTTCAAACCAAAATTCAGTTTCCAACAGCTTTGCAAGACGTGCAGAACTTCCCTTTAACCACATATCCTTTGTCTCCTTTTATTTTTGATTTTTTTTTCCCCTTATCAGCCTCCATTTGTAGTATTCAGGTAGGGATTTTGCTACCTCCCACCTGAACCTTTTCTCTCACCGCTAACACGGAGCCCTCTGAGCCACCCGCTTGGGCATTCGACACTCAGGTCCGTGACTTCCTGGTGATACCAAGGGCTTGCGTCAGCCTTCCCAGAATCGAAAGGAAGAAACGGTCCTGTGTGCTATTTACCAAACCGCATTAGTCAAAATACTGCATTTTAAAAACCCCTTAAGTTGTTATACATCATCATATAAGTCATCACAAAATAGTGAGTATGAATTCCTAAGAATTATGTTGACATGGAAATTGTCAGCAGAAGTGCTGGGAAATTTACATCTCCTCATATATCTGTACTCGTATCCTCCATAGAAATTAACATATTATAACGCTAATATTTCAAGGTAATGTTTTCTCATGAGGATGCCATATTTTATCAGTTAATATCATCTGCGTAAAAACTGTTCAATTACAGTATCAAGCAACGTGTGATTAATACTAATATCACCAATGTAATGGCAACTTTGTAAGGTGTCATCATCGCTGTTCAGGCAGCTGAAAATGGCAGTAGCGGGAAAAAAAATCATTCTTTTTAATTAAAAAAAGAAAAGTTTGATGTCCATGAAAACAAATGGCCAGTGATATCTGGAGTGCAGTCCTACCCTGCCTGCAGCGTGTAAGTTGAGCCACGGATTGTAGTGGGACAAGGATTTCACTCCTCAGTCTTCATCCTGATGTACTCAGCCTTGAGCTCCATCCCTCAGATCCATACGGTGTTATTAGATGTAAGCATGGGAGGGAGTTAAGTCTTTTCCCAACCAGCAAGATAGCCACTCCTGAATTTTATTTTTTTTTTAAATCATTATTTCACAGGTGCTGTTGAAAAGTCATTGGATGCTCATTTCTCTCTGCTTTTAGCTACAGCCAGAAGATCAGCACTGCAGGTATGATGGGCCTTGGGCAGAAAACTGCATTTGTACAAGGGATTATCAATGTGGGAAGAAATCTGAGCTACAACTACAGTCTTCCCTAGCAAAGGAAACAAAATTCTTTTAAAAGAGCAATAACCCTGCTTCATCCCTCTGGATGCCGAGTCCTGTGAAGAACGGGCTCTCAAGAGGAAGAATCCTGCAGGAGCCCACAGAAGAAATGAAGAAAATGGCAGGATATTATCAACTGGCCAGAAAGCCAAAGCATCCAGATTTGAAAAAGGTTGTAACACACCATTGCAGCTAGAATAGCTCCCCTTCGCCCTTAACCTGCAGATTTGTTGCCAAAGCTGAGTAGTTCTGTAATGAATAATTTATTCCAAATCGTTTCCCCCTTCATGAATTGTCAGAAGGGCATCGTGAATTATTTTTTTTTTTTTAATGTAGATGTTGTACGTACATCTGATACTGTCCGGGGAGGGGGGCGGTTATAGTAAAGCCGTGGGACTTGCATCTCACATGAGCCAAGTTTTGAGAGCTTTCTCCCAGCCTTTTGCCCAAGGGTGAATCGCAGTCTATTCAGATAGCTATGTCATATCATCGCGTGAATCATTTTGGGTCTGTAACTCATCCACATGCATATTCACAATTTCAAATTCAAGCTGTCTTGACAAGATGCTTAGGTCACATGGGCCATATCTGTTCCCAAATTGGAAATGGGTAATTTGGAATCAGCTTCCCAGCGCCCCCCCCCCCCACCATCCAAAATCCTCTTCCCGCAGAAAAATCTCCGGCATATTCCTGAAGTTCACTCTTCCAGCCACGCTTCTGTCCATGTACCTCTAGGAGAGGATTCATGGAAGTGCTGCAAACCTGGCCCCAGTGAATTGGTTTGGATGCTAGAATGGTACAAAAAATGGTTTTGGCACCATTCCCCTAATTTATTTCACCAATTTAGGCAGATTTTACAAAGGCAGCTAAGCACAAAATGAAAAGGGGACTCTAACAATTCTGAATCGTAAACACATTTTGAGCAGATTGTGCAAAGCAATTCAACTAAAATTAGATTATGAAAAGTACACTAAGTAAAACTGTATTATGGAAATGTTATGAAATTAATTAATCTAAGAAGCAGCATTGCCACCAGCATGTGCTGGCCCTGTAAACTCATGAGTGCATTTGTTCCACTCTTAGCTTTCATTCCAGATGAAGTTAACACGAGTCAGAGATGTGACATTTCTAGGTCTGTGATCCCAGAGAATATTGTGACCCATTACGGTTTTTCATTTGATCCTTAATTTGAGTTTGGCCAGTGACACTTACATCCGCTAAGAATTGCTCTGGTGACCATAGAGTGACAGCTAGTTACAATCAGTACGGCATTTGTTTAATAGGTTTAGTTACCAGTGTGGGTTGTTACTCGGCTAAGCCAATAAATAATGTATTTTCAATTAATAGACAAATCTTAGAAGGATTTGTACAATATGTATGACTAAATGAAGAAACACATTATAATTATACGGTAATTTGTTAAAATGCTCATTAATACTTCTGATGTTAATTATCTAATGGCAAAAAATTGCAGCGGGTACAAGTAATTTGCCCTTTGTAATTGCTTATTAGGTTGTAGGATAATTATTTTGTTTTCTTTGCATAGCGCCATTTACTGCATTTTTCTTCCGACAGGAGCTGAAGTGGATGTGAGGTCAAAAGTTATCGGACACTTTTCTTAAGAAATGAGACCACATTTTTGGTGGAAGTTCAACAGAGGACATCCAACCATGATTGCTACGTGCAGCCTTCACTTGAAAAAAAAATGGGGAAGTCCACGATAGAAAGGACAAATTGCACTTTTGGTGGTAGACTGTATGCTCATATTTAGGTAAAACAACCGTTTTTGAGCGTTTACTGCGCATTGCAGTAACCAAATGCGTTATGCTTGTACTCCTGGTTCTGCCAGCGATTTGCTGTATGGCTTTGGGTTAGATACACGACATTTTCTGTAGTTCATCACAGCTGCGTACGTGACTTCCAAAAAAGAGCTTAAGTGCCAAAAATTATTACGGATTTTATTGGCCTTCACCCCTGTTCATTTTTCCTACCTTAAGGGTGAGTAAATGATTCCTCAAATACACAGGCTCTGATTCACCTCTTTCCTCATGTTAATCAAGAGTAGATTTTAAAGGCATTTTTTTTCTGAGAAACATTCGCAGAATATGCGTTAAACTCTGTGAATAACTTATTGGGAGGCGTGGAAAGAAAAAGTTGGAATGTTTTGGTTTAATGTGCTTGAAACAAATCATTTCATTTTTTATTTCGGAAGGACATTTTTAGACCAAATTTAGACAAACTTAATTACATTTTTAAAGTTAAAAAAAAGAATACCTGTCAACTAAATGAAACATCTCATGTGCTGCAAGACTTTTTTTTTTCTTCTTCTTCTTTTTTTTCCCCCAGATTTAATTTCAGTCAGAAAACTGAAATTTCCCTTCAGGCTGACCCAAGCAATTTCTTTTCTTTCTACTTTTCAAAGAGCAAAAAAAAAAAAGAAAAATCGGTTTGCGTGGGTTTTTGCATATACTGGGCATTCCTTAAAAAACGCTGGCACTTGAGAAACCATACGGGGATGTATTTTCACAAACCACCCAGAATCAGAGGTGAAGAGGGCAGGGCAGAACCCAAAGTAGGGAGGAATCCGAAGCATGGGGGACTTGGGGGTAAAGGAAGAAAATGGGAGAGGAATTAGAGGCAACGGGGCTACTGGGAAAGAGGGGGCCCCAGCGTAAACTTCCCCTCGCATTACTTACATATGTGTATAAACCACACTGCTGACGAATCACAGTTTTTATAGATAATCCGTGGGTGATACATAGGAAAATATGGTATTCATCAAATTCTGATCAGAAACAATTCCACTGAAGTCAATGGGATTGCACAGGCATGAAACAGATGTGAAGGAAGGAAGAGTCAGAATCAGGCCCGCTGCACATGCACGCAGGCTGACAAGCACATAGTATTTTGATACCAGTTTGGGAAAGGATCCTCCATTTAAACCTGGAGTTAAAGCTGAGTTAATAATGAGAACTGTAAATATGGAAGTTGTCATCGGCAAAGCTCAACTAGTATGTTTCCAGGTGAAGACTGATGTCTTGTAAGGGTTAGGAGCGAATCTTCATCCAGCAAAGCATCACACGTTGGCCATCATGACGGCAGATTTTCTTGCAGAACGATGCCCAAATGGAAGTTATTACGTGGAGTGTAGTGGGAAGCAATAAGGCCATTCACACATAATCACAGAATAGATGTAGCGGAGATGGGTGTCAGCCAACGTCCTGGATCCAAGCATATTTGGATGTGAGAGAAGTTCAGATCTTGATCCAAACTTTGTTGTTCAGACCTGCCTCTCGCTGTCAGGAGGTGGCTTCTGGCCAACCCCATCTTCCACGAGTGATTCCACTTCACCAAATGACAGGTGGGATGTCCATTTAACTTAACAGGCCGGGGGGGGGGGGGGGGGAAATTCCCTGTCCTTAAGTAGATGCTATTTTTGGTGGTCTTTAATAGGCACGCGAGGGGAATAGGAAGGTAATTAGCCCTTTTTACGCCGCTTGTCCCCGTACACCTCGATTTTCAGACACGCTCCCTTTTTCTGCAGCGGTCCCCCCACGAACCGTTCGGAGGGATGTTGACAGTCTCCCTGTTAAATGCTCAGCCTTTTGAAAGGTTTGTGCTCTCTGCAGGCTGAGCTGTCTGGCACACAGCCATCGGCAGCGAGCTGGAGTTTGCTCTTAAGTCCCAGTGCAATCATGCACTGTCTGCTGCCTGCTGTTGCACGGTGCTGCAGGAGCTTAAAAAAGACTCCTCCGGTCCTGTCAAAAAGACAACCGAATTATTAAAGCAACAGCTATCCAGGTGATCAGAAGAGCTGAGGGAAGCAGGGGCAGAAACTGATGTAAAGGACTGAGCTGCCGCTTACGCTGAAATCACAGAATCACAGAATGGTTCGGGTTGGAAGGGACCGTAAAGATCATCTAGTTCCAACCCCCTGCCCTGGGCAGGGACACCTCCCACCAGCCCAGGCTGCTCCAAGCCCCATCCAGCCTGGCCTTGAACCCCTCCAGGGATGGGGCAGCCACAGCTTCTCTGGGCAACCTGTTCCAGCGCCTCACCACCCTCACAGTAATGAATTTCTTCCTGATATCTAATCTAAATCTCCCCTTTTTCAGTTTGAAACCGTTACCCCTTGTCCTGTCATTACGCTCCCTGATCAAGAGTCCCTCCCCATCCTTCCTGTGTCCGCCTTCAGGTACTGGAAGGGGCTATAAGGTCTCCCTGGAGCCTTCTCTTCTCCAGCCTGAACAACCCCAACTCTCTCAGCCTGTCCTCATAGCAGAGGTGCTATGCAGCGGGGTAGGAGGGATGTGGGTGGTGCAGGGAAAAAAGGGCCAAATATCGCCGTCTGAATGATGTCACTAAAATATTTGCATGGAATTAGGTCCCCTATATTCCTTGCTGAGGTGGCTTTGGGCTATCCAAGTTTTAAAAGCATCCTGTCCTAGCCTGAGTGTCTAGCCTCTCTCTTTTCCACAGATCCAGGAAAATGCGGGTAATCCTCAGAGGGATCCACAATGAATAAAAAACAGCATGGGAGAATCCGTCTTCTGCAGTCCGACCCTGTGAGATGGAAGCAAATGGCAGCATCCATAAGCAGCAATTTGAAAATCACCTGGCCCCCAGCGATCCCCAAGCCACTTTGGCAAGGTTGGGAGCCTCCTGTGGGAGCAAGGTTAATGTGTGACTCCTGTTAATGGCAGAGTGAGAAGAAGGACAAAGGTCCCTTGGCCACGTGCCTGTTCCACCTCTCCCACCCTGTTTCTCTATAACTCAAAACTCATTAATATTTGCTTGTTATTAAGCATTAACATATCTTAACCTTAGCATAACTTCATACCCTACTGATCCCTGAACACTCACACTAATTCCGTATTTGTCGAAATACCGGTGATTTCAAGCAATTGCCTTTATGGCTACCCATTTTCTGAACTCTGAGAAGACTTTCTATGCGGAAGACAGCTAGCCTGCATTTTTCCAAAAGTCAGACCCTAAATTAAGAACCAAAAACACAAACCAGCCTTGAAAACTTTGGCTTACTTCATCCCTAGGCATGTCGTTGCCTAGAAATGACTTAGTCGCAGCAATTTCTAGATCGCTAGGCTTCCTACTGTCTAGTTTCTTGGCTAAGGCACCAGACTTCTCGTGTTAACAACTTCTGGAGCGCTGCTTCATCGATACGGGAGCATCCTCTGTTAAGGTGCTGACATAACCATACGCTCGCCTTCTTTTTTCGGGGGCGGGGGGGGGAGAGGATGCTTCTAGTGCCTGCACGAACAGCTTCCTTCAGCCCTCGCAGCTTCCTCAGCCCCCCTGTGCTGCCCTGCCTGACTCCGGGCTTCCTATTAAGCCAGCAGCTTGGCTTAAAAAAAAAAAAAGCAAGTCAGCATTTTGCTTGCAAGACGTATTATTTTATTAATAAGAAATATAAACTCTTGCAAGCCTGCGGTGGGAAAGACAGTAGAGGAAGCTAAGTTGAGGCGCAGCACTCTTTCCCCACCTCCAAACAAGCTTGCTAAGGATGTGCGGCAACATATCCCGCATTATCCGGCAGCCTTCTGAATGAACACTTTCCGCCCTGTGACAGAACGTAAACTACTTTAGCCTTATTCTCCTCCTGACAGACCTTCTAATTATCTCAGCTGTTTACAGCGCTCAGGCCCTCTGCTACCAATTTCTCCATTATTCTGACAGTCAACAAACTAGACCTATTAGAGCACAGCACAATTCTTGCCCAAGGCAGGAACTTTGTGAGACCACAAATCGTCTCGGTATTAAAAGTCGGTGCATAAGAACTGCCCTCAGCTTTAGCGCTAAATTGCTGGTTTGGAGACATTCATTGCTGTATATTGTATTTCCACTATATTCCGCTTTAATAGACTTCGTGCTGAAGTGTGTAAGAAGAGTTTTAAAGCCTGAGGTGGCAAGTAGACCCTTTTTCTTTTTCTTTTTTTTTCCACTTTATATATTTTTCCATCTTTTTTGTTTGTCACCTTATATTGCAGGGTTGGTTCACATACATAAAACGACACTGCAGTCACACGAGAATATCTAACAGTTAGTGGGAGGCACAGATTTTGCCATTATAAGTTAAACAACAAGGTTTGGGCAATACAAGGTCTGTTACTCTTTGATTTGTACAGGGCTTTGGCCTTAAAATTATTTCTTTTGTGCTTTGGAACATTTTCTTTTCCTATTTGTCAAAGCTAACCTGTTTTGTTCTTCTAATCTTCTGCTATCGAAGTAGTTAGGGCCAAATAAGAATAACAGACAGAGAGGGAAATTACAGTTTCTATTACTAATTTGCATACATTTGTTTAAGCCATGTTTATTCAAGGTTCAGAAAGCTCTTAGAAAATTGTATTTATTAATTAGTGTACACAACAGTCTATGAAGTATTTACGTATGGCCTATCTCCGGACTTCTCTTAGACTGGGTTTGTGCAGACCCGGGGGTTTATTTTGGCTAAACACATAGGAGTCACCTGAGCCAGGTACGCTTATATCTGAGACCTGCACTAATTCTCAATGTTATCTTAAGTTCCAGGTGTCTACAGGTACGTATTAGGATATCTCAGGTAACCAACCTACCAAGGTGTAGAAATAATTCCAGGTGTCTGAGACACACGTTATTATCAAGCTGATATTAATGACTAATCCCACCAATTAGCCCAAACGGCAAAGGCTCCAAAACCTATTTTCTTGAGCCATTCAATTGATTCTGACTCTGTGCGCTCACGGCAAATTTCATTCAGCCCTCTATTTGCCAAGGAAAAGTGGTTACATTTATGAAAAATTAAAGCTTGTAAATTGAAAAAATCTTTTAAATACGAAACCAAAGAGAAAATACATGAAATGTACACACCATTTCAGCTAAGCGGCAAGTTGGAAGCAACGTGTGCTTTCGCTGAACTGTGTTACCTCTGCCCGGTGGAATGCTGGAATATAAAATGACATGCTATATTAGATTCCACTGAATTTAAATTCTTCCTTCCAGGCATTTATAGCGAAATAAAATATTTTCCAATGAAGACTCTTTGAAAAGTGACATTGCTTTCAGCAAAACCTTCCTGAAGACAACTTCCAGTTTAGTGACATAGGGCTGGGTGAATTGCTACCCAGCCTATCACAAGAAATCATGTACTGGACATGCACATCAGGGAACAACAGAGAGAAAGCCTTAGCACAGGATTTGTGGTAAAGGCTGTTGCATTCCTGGGAAATCAGTGTCAGTACTGAGGCATATTTAACTCAAAAGCTGACCACTTAATAGCTTTAAAGTGTTCAAAGTTCTTAAGTTCTTCCAAAGGCAGCTTTGAAAGAGAACTGTGCCTGTGTGGCGCTGTGATTTTACGTTTCGTCTTGCAGGATATATTAATTTGGGCTAAATACTGCTGTGACTTTGTAAAACGAAAAATAAACCAAATCGTCGGGCCGCGTTGCTCTAAACTCGGAGAACTTCAGGAGCACTATGTGAGATTTGAAGTTCTGCTACCGAGATTAGGAGCTGCTCTACTGATTTCCACGGAACTTGCGTGAAATGGAAATTAGCGCAGGCTATAGTCATTTGTCATCCTTTTCTTATTTGTTTCCAAAATTTGATATCCTGTTCAGAAGAAGGGCATGTTCCTGGGTCAAAGCCAAGCCAAAAGTAATCGGACTCTGGATGGCACTTTTAATTGGCTTTGGATCAGACTCTCCAACTGGGGTACCCTGGATTACTGCCTGCCTGAGGACTTTTTCTCGGCACAGAAGACTTATGGCCACAGTCTTAACCATGTCTGAGTAATACAAAGGTAACAGTGGGCTTTTTTCTGTAAGCTGCCAGAAAATACTGCTTTCTGCTATCATAACCAAGAATGAGTCAGAAGACAAAATGGAGACATCCGAACTCCTTGGACCATGCTGGAACCGGTGTCATGCAAAGGGAAATAAATAGGACAGTTGAACTTAAACGTGGACACAATGACAATTGGTTAATATTATTTTTAGGGGACCTGTATGTAAATAAATACATATAAATATTTTTTTAAATGGTATATCAGATGTTGCTCTTTTATGTTTGCTTATTTTTTAATCTGAGAGAAAACACATTGATGGAGCGTATGAGTCTCTTTTTTACGCTGACCTTAATGAACGAGTTTACTGGTAAGTATTTTCAGAGCATGTTTTAAGTAAATAAAACATAAAGTAATCGAAAGAGAATTTCAAGCTTGCAACCACAAGTATTTGTAGCGTCGACCGAAGTCCAAGCTTTGGGTTCATCCCATTATGGTATCACATCGTTACCACACATACGATCGGCTCAGAGGGCGTGGGATGACGGTCAACACATCAGCCAGCGTATTTGTAGGCATGTCATTATGCACGGCGGTCTTTTCAGCTCTCACAAACTAAGCAGGAATTGTTTGCGAATCTTGGCAGAACAGACGAGCTGCTTAGTAACATCATTTGGTTATTCGAGATATAATGCGCCTTCCTCTGAGACCATGCAGAGCATCGGGGAAGTGCTGGCGTTAGAGGCTGTTTCAGACACAACCCGTCTTAACTGTTGCTCCAGCCTCCGTGGCGCTTTTCACAGTAAAAATATCCATTTCGGTCACCCAGCCAGTGGTATATTCAGGAAATTGTAGTTTTCCTATATAAAACCGCTGCTCCAAAATATAACTGGAAAATATATTAATTCTTCCCTATCGCATGCCGTAGACTACTGAGAGGCGGTTTCAGCTTTATGATTTCTGATCTGGACCCCTCTCTAGCTCCTAAATTAATTAATCCAAACCAGTGGGATAGACTTAAATTCACGTTGGCTTCAGGAAAAAAAAGTAACCCTTGTCTACCATGGGAGGCTGGCGGCAACAGATCACAGATTTAGGAAGCCTTGTTCCTGGTCGTTTCTACAGCTTCATTAAAAAGATATGCACGCTAATCGTGGAAATGGGAGGCAACCTAGAAAAAAAGATGTATTATTATGAGAGGCTGGGACATTGTATTTGTGCATACAGCAGGGAAAACTTTATCGAAATGACTGCTAAAAACAGCCCAAGAGCAACGTGGGGAACGACAAGGAGGAAAATCCAGAGCCGGTGCCTCGTAAGGGGAGCAGCGGAGTTGGAGTCAGAGATGCAGAAAGGAGAACAGGTGAGGGTCAGAAAGATAGAAAGGAGAGAGAGCAGCACTGGGAGAAGACATGAGAAATTAGATCAGAATCTAAAAGCACTCAGGAGAGCAGGGGAAAAGGCAGAAATTAGAACAGGAGCTAAGAGGAGAGCCGAAGAGGCAATAAAAACTCAAGGAGGAGAAAGAAAAACTGAGAGATGAAGAGAGGAGGACGAGAAAAAAAGGACAGGAGATAAATATGAGGCAACGTAAAAGGGCCTTGACCTCCAGTTTGTAAAGGTGGAGTGATCTTTGGTGTGAAAGAAAAGAAATACTTTGCATTTTTTTTAAATGGCCATGAAGAAAGGACCAGGCTACATCTCAGAAATCAATATCACATTTTATGCCTGCTGCACCCTTCACGAAGAATCAAGACAACATTGATTCAAGTAAGTAATATTTCATTGAGAACTGATCTTTGATTGCATAGCTGTGAGGGACTGACTCCGAAAGTCCCTCTGTGGTGTCTGTGCCGAACAGGTGTCGTTTTCGGGATTGTGTTAGAAGTGATGTGGCTTCATTCCCGGTCCGCGGAGCACGTGGAGAGCAGAGGACACGTCACTTTAGTCTTTGAGAGCAGATGATGCTGCATCAGAAGAGCTGGCTTGCTCTCTAGGGTCATTAGTCTGTGTCTGTTAGTGTGCGGTGAACAGTCTGGAAGGTTTGCTTTGTGGCTGTATTCATTTCAAGTGGTTAAACGATTATTTTAAGATAATTAGAAAAGCCTTAGACTGATATTTTAAATCTGCTTTCCTGATCAATTGTAGCAGTGTTAGAGCTGGTGTGCAGTCATGAGGCAAAGGACCGTCTCCCTGGGCTGTAAGGCCAGGCTCCGCTAATGGTATTAACTGTTTCCGACACTTTTTCCCAGTGTTTGAGAGTGCAAAACCTCCCCTTGATTTTATTTCCCTGGCCACTAATTCCCTTGGGAAAACAGATTCACGGTTTCACTGTTTATTTTGCTAGCAGATCTTCATGTGTCTCAGCCTCCTCATACCAGGAAGGGTGACGGTGAAGCAATTTATAGCAAAACCTGTGTTGGAATTCCCTTCTGGAAAATCACTTCCTTATCTCGATAAAATCGTAGCAATTGTGGGTGCGAGGATACTCTGATCAGGAGGGGGCAGAGATGGTTTTTGAACACAAACCTCTGTGTATCTCACTGCAAACTGGCTTGGCCCACTCAGAATGTTTAACCGTTTGAATTAACCAAGAGTACTAACGCGGTACAGACTTCCCACCGAGCCATGCCACATCCCGTTAGAGGCCTCACACAACGCAGGGACACGGCGGGAGATGTACTTCTGCCATTTTGCTTAGCTCTTTGGGACAAATGGGGCCTTAAGCTTCCCGCTTACAAATCCCAGGAGGTAATTTACCTCCAGGGAAAACTGCAGAGCAGGATTCTATTGTCACAAAATCAAGCAGTCGTGGCCATTTCAGTGAAGCCAAACCAGGCAATTCTGTTTCAACTATGTCAAAATATTTTGTTCCAATTGAAAATGCGTAAACAAAATATTTCCGCACCTTTTCAAACTGCCATTGAGGAAACGAGGACTCCCCATCCCAACTGGGGATGAAAGCAAATGTTGAGAGGCAGACTGTGGCTCCATAAATCAGTTCTTCTGTTAACTCAGTCCTCCATTGGTGCAGTACCTTCTTACTGCAGAAATATGACAACTGCAGACTCATTTTGAGTATCAATGAAAATAAAACCCCACTAAGGGCTTGATACGTAGCTGCTGAGAGGCCTGTGAACCAGCTCGTGAAGATGAGCTTACATTCATGAGTACTATTTCTACCAAAGGTGGTCTAATGGAAGACATACATAGTCTTGGCCTTTGTAGGGAACATCCACACCTATTTTGAGAAGCTGTTTTGAACGCAACACTCAAGCAAAGCTGAGGTATGTGCTACAGTATGACTGAAAAACAGTCACAGGAGTTACTGATAGTGAATCTAGACTCTGAACACCTATCACCACAGTCAAGAGAGCAATATAATATAGGAGAACATGTTATTGCGAATGAGACAGATGATTGCCTCTGATGGTATGAGTGAGGATAATGGTGAAGGTTCACTATAGTTAGATGGCCATCCTCAGCCAGAGGCTTAGGAAAGCAAAGGTCCTCATGTCTGAGCAATTTCAATGGGCAACGGCTGCAAAGAACTTCCAGTAGAGCAGTCCTGGAGTTCCCTTGTCTCAGTAGCCACCAGCGACCACTTTGAGGAAGCCTGGCTTCTTAACAATAGGGGACCCCGAACCACCACCTCTTCATACCAAACTTTTTCTCCCCAGGCGTGGAATATGCTAGGACTTCTCAAGTTTGTGTATGGTCAGAAGCTAGTCAGAGTGTGGTGCCTCTTTAAATATGTCACCCCACAGGACAGGTAATCTGCATTTCAAGTAAAATCTTGAGTGTCGCACAATTTCTCTCAAACTAAAGACAAAGTGATGGTAATATATACATGTATTTACAAATAATGCAATTTTTTCCTCATGTATGCATGCCCCCTGAACCCTTCCACGCTTCCCAGAGAAAGGTAAAAATCCCATTTGGGGTGTTTTCCTGGTATTCAGTCAAAGTGCAACTTCACGGATGTAGCAGCTAAGATACAATGAATGAGCTCCAATTCCACAGTAACACTGTATTAGAAACAGAACAAAATATAGTCATATTCAGGATATTATGGTTTTCTGACAAATATAACTGTACTCCATCTAATTTGCTCTAGGACTTGGGGATTGTTCAGCAACCAGAACCGGTAGCTCTTAAAAATTAATACCAATGTCAAGTCAGATCTTTTGAACATAGTTTCAAGACAATGTCAAAAATTAATGTATAGTTATCGTTCAGTAATCAGACCAAAAATCGTTACAGACATATTTTGAAAACAAGCGAATGAGGAGGACACTTTGCAGTTTTAAAAGCAACACAAATGACTCGTGGCCTAAGAAAAAAAAAATACCACTTAAAATGATTCTGCATATATGTGTACATTCACGTGTGCGTGTCTGTATATACATTAAAGAGACAAAAAAATAACAATGATTGCAAATCAACAAATAACGGAAAAAAATGCAAGGCCTATTTGTCATGAATATAGGCTACCGATGAAAAGCGTTCATCATATTTCTGCCTTGCCTAAGCCTAATACAAATGTGGAGAAAGTGGCATGACCCGTTGAGCTGACATTAAAAGCTTTAAATTGAATTACGTTGGCAGAAACCTTCAAAAATTGTCTTGGGAGGAGAAAAAAAATTCATGACAGAGCATAACAGATGTATGAAATTAAGAGCATTTAGGAAACATTATCTTTGCTGTATGATGGGAAATGTTTGTAATTGCACTCACAGGGTGCCTTTAAGATGTGCTGGTTTTATTTAAGAAATGTTCTTTATGACCTATTATGGATTTTCAGCAGAAATGTATAGGCAAAAGAATAAAACGCATATTGAGATACATGTTTTTTGGAACAGTCAACTCATCCATTTTCCTTGTTCAATGAAACAAACTGTAAAGGCAAAGTTATTGAATCCATAGGAGTAGGATGAAAAGAAGGAATCTTACTGGCTAATGAGGAAACCGTACCGTACTGGTGGATGTAATACTCCAGTGCTCATGGATGGTCTTGTATCTCATACCACAATCGGCCCGTGTGGATTTCCCGGTACATCTGCACCTTACTTTATGTTAAATGTTACTGCTGTTCTTTTCCTGGCTACTGGATGCTAATTAAATCCAGTAATTGAGATGCAATAGGAAATACCGTATGTGAATTTCAGCATTATTAATAATGCCTGTGCTGCAAGGCTTTCCCGAGCAGCACTCAGTGTTCAAAGTCCTCTTCAGCACATAGCGAAAACTAGATAAAAATGCAATGGAATTTCTTTTCTTGCATATTGCAGAATCTCAAGTAGTTCTTGCTGTGTCATGGATTCCCGTAGATTTAATATGTATCAAGTCAAATTTCAATAAGAGGTATCTTCTAAAATTACACTTCCCTTTTGTGTTTACCAAGAGGTTCACAAATGAAGTTTTTCTAATGAGTAAATACAGTGTTCCGGGGGTTTTTGCTGCTTTTGCTGCTTCCAATGGGAGTCACCAGTTTAAGGACAAATGCCGTAGACTTGCAGCATTGAGTTTAGACCTTGTCAGTTCCTTTTCACTCCGTACTTTACCGGATGTCCATTATGATAGGACTTCTCTGTTTCTTTTTTGCTATACAAAGGGAAAAGTTCATACATGCACACGCACTTAAAATAAACCAAACATTACAAGGAATCTGTTCAAATTGGAATATAGGCAGAGAAATGAATTCCCTTGTCGCCAGTGGGGATTAGAATCAAACTGATGGATTCATTCTATTCGGAAATTCTGCATTTACGGCATGTTTGCCATCTATAACCAGAATCTCTGAAATTTATGTAGTTCAGTGACACTACAGTCAATTTCATGGGATCTGAAAAAGAAGCAGCAAGATCCTGCTTGAGAGGCTGGAGTCGTTAACAGTGGTGGAAAGAACTTCTCCCAGGCAGTTGGTTTGCAGTTGAGGTGTTTTTGGTTTTCTTTTCTTCAAAAATGACTAATTAAACTGTGTAACTCATAACCAAGAGAGGTTGTGGAGACCAAGAGTGTGGAAGAGCTTATAAGAAAGTTTGGACCATATTCTGGAGAGCAGGTCTATCACCCAGCTATCTGAGAGGAAGGTCATATGTTTGTACACAGAACTGCATGTTTGCACATGGGACTCACTGTGAGGCTGCCCAGAGTGGTGGGGTCTCCTTCTCTGGAGACATTCCAAACCCGCCTGGATGCGTTCGTGTGCAACCTGCTCTGGGTGACCCTGCTCTGGCAGGGGGTTGGACTGGATCATCTCCAGAGGTCCCTTCCAACCCCCACCATTCCGTGATTCTGTGAGTGATCTATTGAGTATTGGAATTTGATATAATTTATCAAAATCACGCTTTCGGAAAAGATCCTGATACTTTCTACTTGTATGTCACTTTGCATATTGAAAACATTCTGCAAACACGCCTCCATTATCTTTGCTTGGTATTTAGCATCTTTACCTCAGAAGTGGAAAATATCTAGTGCAGTGATTTTTCTGGTGACCTCATAGATTTGTTCCCTAACACAGACCATGAATCAAGAGTTACACTATAAAAGCCACGTCAATTCATTTAAACAAAATATTCAAAACCACATTGCATCTGATAGCCTTAGAGGGAAATAGAATAAACTATTTCTTTGTTGTACACACCAGAAAATAAAATGTTTACTAATATCAGAACTGGTTGAGCCTGTTAATAGTGAAAACTGACAAGATCTGGATGATTATCCCTGACATAAATTTGAGCAGGAAAAGGATTTGTAGCAATGGAAACTCTTGCTAATGGAATAAAAATGACCCGAGTTGTCTGACGGATGTCAAACTCCATGGAGTCCGGGATGACTTAGAACCGTTCAGTCTGCATCAGAGAAAACAAATTGGCTGAACGAAATAACCTCTCGTTCAGTTCTATATTTTTTGTCACCAGCAGTAAAAATAAATGAACACAATGGCACAAAAACCCTTCCCCAACTTTCCCCAAATGAAATTGTCCGACTGTGTAAGCGTGCTTCAAGTTCATCGCTCATACTCAGAAAGGGGGGAAAATCAATAAAAAAAAGAAGTTACAAGAACTAACTCCGAATTAGGATTATTGTGTTGCAGTCACTTAACCCGCATTGTGAAGTTTGCATTTTCACTTCTTTCTGGGAGGATGTCCACCAGTAAACTGAATATGCAATGAGCGCATAACCCACCGAATCTTGTATGCGTAAAAGACAAGGAAAACAAAAATTCTTTGGAATGCAAAATTGGTTTCAACGGCGGTAGTCGAGAGGAACCGATAAATAAAAACTTAGACAGAAAATTGAGAGCAGAAGCATAACAGGGGAAAGGCTGGCTAGGAACAGAGATCTGATTGCTCACGGTACCAAACAACATACGTAGCTCTGAACGGAGTTGTGAGGAGCCGTCGGGAAAACCAGAGGAAGAGTGAAAGTCGTGGTCCGGAAAAATCATCCCAGCGTCCTGCAAATGGCCCAGCAGCTGTAGGTGGGGGAACACAGGGCTAGTTTAGGACTTAATGGCTTCATGAAGGCTGCACATGGTGTTAATACATTGGACCCGAGAAATCTAGGCCCAGATTTGCCTTTTATGAGTACTTACCCAAGAACTGCTTTGTATTCAACATGATTTAAGAGTATAGTTTTTCAAACGGAATATTCGTTTCACGATAAAAAATGAAAACGACAGGATTGATTATTTTCAATTAAATAGTTTTATCTTTGAATCAGGGAAATCATGAGATTTGTTGGAAAAAAAGAAAAAACAAATATTATGTGCTGTAGTTCTATATAATATATACTTTAGTGTAAATAGTCATTTGGCCCTGATAGAGCAAGAATGAATCAGTGTGCCAGCACGTAGCGAATGAAATCCTTCTCATTCTTTGAAAAAATCCCTTTCAGAGTTGTTATTTCAATAAACCATTAATTTCTGGGTTAGACTATGTGTTAAAGTGCCAAAAAACACTTTGAAAGGGATGATATATTTCATTCAAAACAAGTAAACTTAGCAAAAAAAAACAGCCTACCTTTAGCCTGAAGAAATCTTTAAGAAATCTTTATAGCGCTTGCTTTGGAATCCCTTTAGTTAGAAGATTAATGCTTTTTATCTGACATGTTGCATTTTAGAAGAGAGCGGACAAAACCACTGAAAATATTTCCGTCTACATCAGTGGTTTAAGAGAAGTCACTGAATGTAAGAAGAATTCTCCTAATCCTTCATTCGCACCAAGCCTTCTGGTGTGCGCTTAGTGCCGGCCATGAGCACGGCCATTAAAGGGATTCTCTGGTCCCCTCCAAGTGTCACCAGCCCCGTCGTGGTGTTGGAAACTGAGGCGCAAAGACCTTGGGCTATGCGGGAGCAATGAGAGAGGCAGAGTTTTACGAGCAATGCCCTCGCGTCTCACAGACACCGCTGCCAGCACAAATAATTAAGGTCTGGTTCTCCGTCGGGTTCAGCCAGATTCCCCTTCGCAGTGCAGTCCTGCTGCCTTCTGGAGCAAGTAGCAAGGAACCCCAAATTTTTGGAGAAGAGTCTCAGACCACAAGCCAAGAGAAAATGTATCCTCCTTAAGTGTACAAACAGGCACCAACCGCTGAAATGAATAGTTCCCTGAATTCTGAATTATATATTTTTAAGTCTGAAATATAGAGATTTATTTCATACTGAAATATAAAGAGAATTTTTTTTTTTTAAACTGTTTCCCCAGATTACACGCGCGCGTGTTTGACACTAGCACTAAAGCAGTGCATTATGTTACCTGGTATGTCGTCTCCTCCCCACCCCACCCCCCCTTAAAATATAAAGCATTCGCCTCCTGTGGAGAAGTCTCCCACCACTCCTGTGGAGCTGGCAGCTAATGAAGCCAAAAAATATCGGGGTTCATTAAGCATGCAAGCACTCTGGTAAAATCAAAGATCACCCTGGAACCCCCACGAACACATTATAGTTACCATTAAAATCATCATCATAGTATTTGAGGTTAGTAAAACATATTGCTTAGGCTATAAAACATTCTAAACTAGTATCCCAAATGTCTTGCCTCGAGCAAGCACTTAAATTAAAGTTTCAGACAGCTGGCACTGGAATCAAAATAACAGTTTTGCACAAAGAGATTGGATAAACATGATTATTGTTTTCATAATTTATTTTGTCAACGTGCAGTATTGCGCCTTGATCCATCCATTGTGCTTGGGCATGATTTCTTCCACTTTTCAACAGGTAACTATATTTCACTGCGGATTTTTACAGAAAGCAATCCTAATTGATGTGCTGCTCTTGAATAATCTAATCCCTAATTAGTCGAGTCTGAACATTGAGAAAGGCAGCATTGTGTGCTTTAATTAATTTCCATAATCTGGAATTTTTGTCGACTTGCCTTTATAAGATCCTTTGTTTCTCAAGGAGGGGCAAACATAACAATATCACTGCTTAGTGTATGAAAAAGGGGGCAGCGTTCTGGATATTTGATACAGCGTGATTGCAACAGCTACGAATGCCTCGTTCTTAATTAAGACTAAACCCATTTCCTATTTACCTGGAGTAACAATTTTAAGGAGATGTTCTTCCTGCGTTTATTCCTGCCTCTTCGATGCTGTGACGATACGCCCTTCATTAAGTTTCTCATTAGCCCAGACCTCCCAACCGAGTAGCATGTGGAAACGTACAGAAATGAAGTGCCAGAAATCTACCGCAGCGATCTCTTAAGCAAACACATATTTTCAGAGACTGATCCCCAAACATTTTATATTTCATACCCTCTTCCAAAACCAAAATGTGGCTTCTGGAACAAATCTCAAAAAGATTTCGTCATGCTTTTACCCAAGCGGTTAGCCGACAAAAGGTCCTCCCCCAAAACGCAAACCTTCATCCGACGATGACACACACAGTTAGAAAAGAAGAACTAAGGGAAGCTCCTGCTTTGCAGGCAGAGGAATGTGTTTGGACAGTAGAGTGAAAAAGCCTTCTTTTGATTCACGTTGCTCTTTTGTATTGCTTTACAGCCAATTCTTAAAGAAACATTCTTAAATGATAAAAAACATTCTAATCTTGGTAAATACCTTTCTTGTAGGCCCCTTTGAATATTTTCATCATAGATCTTTCACTCAAATGGGAAATTAAACTACCACATTGTCAGGAGCTGAGCTCTCCTGCCTCAGTTTACACAACCGTAAATTAGAGATATATAAATATATTTTATATATACAGCATTCACCTGCTTCACAGGGATGTTACTGAGCTTAAGACGACTTGCAAATTACTTTGAGTCATTCTGTTGAAGCGGGCAAAAGGCAGCTCTCTCACAAATATAAACTGGGAATTGCCCCCGTGGAATTTAGTGGGATCAGTGTAAATTTATTGCACGTAAGGGACTGGGAGCAAAACTCGTCTCTGTTTATGCAAACTAGTTGTACAGTTTTTGCTAGCGTGAAAAATGGTCAGTCGTTCTCGCATTTGTGAAAAAGATTTATCAAGCCAGCACAGACCCAACAGGTGCTGTTCAAGCTTGCCCTTTGCTTTCCACACCTGCAGTAAAATAACCTTTGCTTCTCTGATGATGGGAAGTCCACATGGAACTGTGACCACCGGGTCACCCAAAGATATAACTAACCTTTCAGCTCTGGAAGGCAACCCATTTACCGTCACCTGTGCCCTTAAACAGACCTTGAGTGGACTCAGGTCCCCAGGGGTCAGTGTGTTAAGACATTGCACCAAGGCACGCAAAAATTTGGACACTGATCAAGGGAAGAAAGAGATGTTGAAAATCTAAGAAAATTGCCTATACTGATGTTCAGCCCCTTTCTTTCCTTCTTTGGATGTGTCTCTGTTGCTTTTAATTAAGCTCTTAGATTCATAGCTTGGAGATCTTTAATATCTACAGAAAGTGCTTACGAGGCAAATTTTTCACTTCTAAGAAGGATCCTTATAATAAATGTTACCTTCTAATTTATAGGTAAACTTAACCTGATTTTACCTTTACAGTAATATATTGCGTGGCCATTTGTGTGCAACAGACTGATGACACAAAAGATTTTAACTTTTAATAAATGGCGAAAATGTTGGATCACATGCCTCCAACACACTGTAAGCATAGTGCCTACTGATGAATTCATCTAATTAACAAAGGTGAAGGTTTATAATTGGGGTTAACTAGAATTTAACCGGTCATTGTTCATACCCCCCACTGCATTGTCCCCTAAGTAACTCACTCTGGTAGCCCTCCACGGTCCCTCGACCCCAGCATCAAACTCAGGGATCAACCAGCTTCAAGGAAAAGTAGATACAGTCATATTTCCAAGACTGTAATAACAGCAGAACTTAATGGTGTGATATTTTTATACTGTTTGGGAAAGAGACCCTATTTTTTCTTACTCATAAGCCCAGAGTATTTTTAAATAGTTCAAGTCCCTGTAGTACTTCACAGTTTGCAGCGCAGTTTAAAAAGTAATACATCTTTTCTTAGATGTACCCCAGATTCTGCCTTTTAATAGACATGATAATGAGATTCTGTGTCTTCATTTCCCAGTGTGCAGAAAGCTCAAATAAATCTTTGATTGTTCACAACCCTGGAGAAGGCTCCCAAGCCCAGGAATGTAATGATGTTTCTCTAAACAATCATTGCTAATGAAATTTAAGTGTATTTAAAATATATAGATGCGCGTGTGTATATATATTAGTACTATCAAAATTGGGTTTTATTCATTTTGCTTTGTAAATTTGAATCTGATCGCAGTAAACTTAGCTCTCAAGAGATTCATTTCTAGGAGAAGGAATGTCCTGAGTTATTTCTCTGACCTGCAAGACACATATTGAGCTTCTGCTTTTGCGTGAACTCCCTCTAATCAGGAAATGAAGGGATGTTTAAAAGAGCCATTCAGCGACTTCTTCATAAGATTAGAGACCATGTCCCCAGACCGCTGCTGAAAGCGTCATGCAGATCACTGCAGTCAAATCGCTCCAACAACTTCGAAAGTACAGGGGTGTCCGAGTAACCCGAAGTAACACTAAAGGGCAAAACAGACAGAGGGGGCACAGGAATGGGTAATAAAGGGTTAAGAGATGGTCAGGGTTAAAATGCTTCGGAATGAAATAAAGGGTGAAGATGCTTCAGAATGAAAACAGTGAGGTTTTAATAGTTTTTATTACCTAAGCAGCAGTTTAACCTTTTTAAGTGGAGCCTCAGTCAAAAAAGTCTTTCCAGATCAGCAATCTTTTTAAGGATTATACGTAAAATGTCCCACAGATGGCCTCTTCTCTCTGTGTCCACGCTACTAGCCATTACTACCTGCCAGGGTGTCACACACACACACACACACTCAGACTTGTGCAGAGTCCCTTGCACCCACAGCTGATGAGGTACCTGTTGGGAATTCCTCCTCAGCAAAAGCATGGGGAGCCCAAAAGAGTTAATCCTCAGCCTTAAGGCAACAGTCCTAAAACAATAACGAGAAGAAACAGCACTCAAGACCAACCTATGGCAGCCAGGCTTAGCTTGGTGGCTTATTATAAAACCCAGACGTGGCGAGGTTCAGTGGAACGTCACTCAATATCAGTCAAAAGCACAAAGGAACTTGGGCTTTGCTGTATGTGATCTGGGCACCTCTAAACCTGTTTGTCAAGAGAGATGCAAGACCATGGTTTCCTTTGGCTACTTCAGACTTGTGGCTAACTGCATTCCAAGATAAAACCTGTAGGGAACCTTTTTATAGGAAGGGAAGCTGAAGAGGCAGCAGCATTCGCCTGGTGAGTCGTCATTCTGCATAGTTTGATGCAGGTTGTTGAATACAATTATCGATGTTCAGCAAAGACACACAAAAGGTGCTTGTCCTCAGGAAAAAATGTGAATGACTGACACCCTGGGTAGTTGTTACACTTGTTCTAAAGGGAATTCTGTCTTAATGCCATCGCTTTTTTTACTTCAGGACTCCAATTTGCCGACAAAACTTCCAGTTTATTTCCATTCCTTTTGTCTTTGTGCATATCCCAGTCATTTTCAGGAAACAAAATGATGATGCACATTCCCAGTTTTTCCCCAAAACTGACACTTTTCAGAAATGCCGCAGGAAAAGCATTTTAATTGTAATGCTCTCCATGTCCTAAAGAAGCCTGATAGGACTTTGGGCATCACTGACTTCTAAAGATTATAGCATAGAGAGGCTCACAGAAGACAGCAACTCGCAAAGCCATAGGGAGGATAGACATCTCGTTCCTAGGCAGAAGAACCCCTTGGGCATGAAGGGTGGGAGGAAAAGGTGACAGCAGAGCAGCCACAGCCTTCCCTCCCCCTGAGATCCATGCGAATCCCAAGTAGCATCCACCTGGGACACTCCACCTGCTCACAGATTCTCAGAGGATCTCTGGTGGAGATTAGTAGCCTAAAAGAATTAATTAGCCCCATCTCCATTCAGATTTCAACTTTTTTTTTTCCCTCCCCTTTCCACCTTTGACTGCAATCTTTAAAAATCTTACCAACAAACATTTGCCTGATCTGAAAAGAATTCCCTCTGCCCCACGGATTTAAGTACGTGTTGTATGGCAGCATCAGTATGTTCTCGTAAATACGTTTTTCTTTCGAAGAAAAGAAAAAAACACCAAATGTTTTTTTTTTCCCCCGACTACAGGTTGGAGCACTGAGCTGTTGGTGCTTGGTTCTGATGTGAAAAATAAAGAACTAGACCCTTAGTGGTGGTAAGCGAGCATTACCCTATTGACTGCGTTACACTTCACCTATGATGAGGCTGTGTTTGGCTCACCGAGCAATCTTTTGTATAATTTTGGCATAAATCGTGTCTCCTGCTTAAACATCACAGGAGAAGCTGATATCTCTAAGGGCCAAGATTCAATAGGATCAAATCAAGGTAGATTTTATAACAAAAGTTCATAAAGAAGAGTGAAGTGACCTATTAACCAGAAAAATTCAATAATGACACAACGATGCATTACTCAACCTAGGAGGAGGTTTCTCTCAATTCTCGATGTCTTTCTTCTGCATATGGCCAGGAAGTGAATCAGAGAAAGGCAATCAGAAAAAAAGAAGAAGGGGGAAAAAAAAAAACAAAAACAGAGAAAGAATAAATACCCTCAAAGCCAGTTAATTATAGGAGTGGTGCTGGGTAATCGAGAGCTGTGGCTGACTATTGTTTACAAAGCCAAGATGGCCTGAGACTCTTGAACTCAGCTACGCCAAGACAGCAAAGTTAAGACCTGGTCCTCTCTGGCAAACAGCTGCAACCTCTTTTTAATTAACAGCATATTCCTGACTTGGTTCAGCTTGTATGGATGGGAAGGTGTTTCCCAAGGAAATCAGAGCAGGGACAGAATAGGGAAAAAGGGTGGGGGGGGGAAAAAGAGGGGAAAAAAAGGTGAGTTCAGGAGGGCAATGAGGCGGGGGTTAACAACGCTGCTTAAGATCAAGGGCTGAAGTGCTGAGATGCTGCCAGACTTGAAAACTTTAATTTACTGTCACTGTTAGCCCCCTTTGAGGTTTATGGTGGTATTTATACACACAGCATCAATCACATGAAACAAGGAGGGGATTTATAGTTTGTTTTAAAGACTGCAAATGCAATGTAATGCAAATAGCATGCCTCATGGGCATTTACATTTAATGGGAAAATTACAGATGCAAAAGATTGGTAGAACAAATTTTAAATTGACTTTATTACATCTAGTGCTTTTCAGAGAATACTATTAAAAAAAAAACACGAGGAGATATGGTAATGGAGTTCTACACTGTAGCTTGACAGCTTAAATTCCACTTAACTGACTTTGCTTGCATCTTTCTGTTTACATTACTTCTTCCAATAAGTTTGGCTGGCAAAATCTCTGTATCATAAACTGATTAGAAGCTTTGATTCTGTTTTGTTTCCTTTTTGGGGTTGGAATATTTAATGCGTAAAGCTGATTGTATCTCAATAACTGTTTTTAACTAAGGTTCATCATCAGAATTGCTTAATCTAGACACAGTCAGGAACAGCTCTTTGAATCTTTTATTGCCTTAATATGTGACCATACACGCATCCTCCTTAATTTGTATAAGCTTCCCATATCTCCCCTATATCTCTGTAGATACAAGAGAAAAAGATGGCTGCGTTTCATTGTTCACTGATGGAGGGAACATTCAGAAGTAATCACAGCTATTTGCAGAAAGCCCATTCTTTCTCGAAACAGGTTTATTTCCCAGTATTCCCGCGTGGCTCCGAAAACTTCTTCTGGAATGAGGATTGTTTGCTGTTGGGGTTGAAGGTTGTTATCATCAGTTGTTGACTTATGGTAGATCCATCTGAAAGGTGTTGGTGGGCCTCAAACTCACCTTCAGCAGACCAGATGAAGCCCTGGTTCAAACAGGTGCAACTCCATTTGCTTCAGGGAAGCTGTGCCCAATTACATGAGGGCTGATTTGTTTTTAACACCCTGTAATGATTGCTATATTCCCCTCCCATTCAGGCCTCAAATGAGCAAATAATTTAAGGTGGTTTTTAAGCCCATTCCTATTGTGAGAAGACTGAAGCACACATGTTGGTTTTTGGTCTGCTTTAAAGCCAACAGCACGGCAGCCCCTCCATGTGTGGAGACCTGCATTTCTCTGGCAGAAGCCTTCCACCCTTTGTTTTGTCACGTTTCCAAATCTTTGCTGTCACACAACATACCACCCTTGAAACGTCTTTCTAGACCTGCTTATCATACTGTATTTTAGCCGCAGTATAAGACAAAGATGACCTGGCCTTCAAAGAACATAAAACACCAAGGTGTCAAAGGTTACTAGACCTTTGCCTATTAGGGTTGTGTCTTTCCAAGATTTCAAGCAGAACCTTTGTGAAATGCCATCATCTGTCTTTGTTTCTATTCATCATGATACGTACACATACGCCCTTAAGATACTCTTTAAGCTTGTTATCACCAAAAAGCCATGATTAAGAAAGGAGAAGGAGACAATTTGCCACTTGTTAGTGACTCAACTAATTCTACTGAACTCAGCGGAATAGTTATCATCATCATCATCTACATATACCCCTTTGGAACTTTCTTCTGTGTCCCAATTTTCAGTTCCTGTAGGTCTCTCCTTCATCTAATAGGGTAATACCTATAGGAAGACTAATAACAGTGTGGCATCTCCGTGCATTTATTAGTGAGGAACTGAGTCCGACCCATGTTTATTCTTTGTCCAGTTCTGAAAGACATACTCTCCAGGTGTTGTCACCCATAACAAATACATAATGGCAGAGGGCCGTCTATATTAACATTTGAGCTAATACAAACATGCACTGTTTAAGCAATTCACCTGAGATTGAGTGCCTTGCTGTCGTGACTTTTGTTTAAGGTTGGAATCCCATGTGATGACATTCTCTTGTGTAGAAGCAGTACGTTAGCACCAGGCTTGGCAATGTCACGATGATGAGGAAACCATAGACTCAGGAAGCAAGAGCAGAAGGGAAACAAACTTTCACACTCAGGAACCATTAATGAAGTAAACACACTCGAATGTTGACAGGTTACTCACAAAGCCACCTACAAGTCGTGTTCCAAATTGAACCAACGCTTACAAAAAAAAGCAAACCTATCTGTAAGCAAAATTTAGAATCATTTTAAAGTTAGATTATCCTGTGATAGCCATGTAAATAATGCCTGGGCAGACACGACGACTTCAAAACAGGGAGGGAAAAGGCCTCTTTTCCTCCTGTGCGGAAGGCTGTGCTTCCGTTTTATATCTATTTCTGATGATCCATAAAGAAACTGAATTTACTGCAAGGGTGCACATCGTAATGCAGAATCCTAATCCTACAACACTGCTGAATGTCGTTACATTACCTTTAGGCACTACAAGTATCACTGTTTTCAATAAACTACCCACCAATTTTAGCTATACCTGGAAGAATTTGGAGTGCTTAAGCGAACATTGCGGTACTTGGGAACACAAACACACACATATGTCTATGCAACGATGGGTAAATCCATGTGTTCGTGTGGGATTAGTTACCAGAGTCGCACAAAACTAGTGAACTGTTTCTTGCTGTGAAAGGCTATCGAGAGAAACATGCACAAATCACAATATTTGGACCAGTTTCACAACCCACAAATGACACGTTTCTACAGAATTTACTGAAATGACAATTTAAATCCCCCCCAAACCGTCTTTCATTGAGAATTAACGTTTCTTCTGGAGCTAAAAAATAGCCCTGACAAGATGTGTACCAAGACGGAAAATTAAAATATTAAACCCCTTAAATTTCGAGTAATTTTGTATTTCTTGGAAAACATCTTCCACATCTCCAAAAGCTAACGTTATTCAGAGTTTAGCCCAAGCTTCAGAAAGACACCGATTGCATTAGGACTGTCATGTGAATTTACAGACAAATACTGTCCAGAGAGCACATACCAGCTGCCGGTTACTATGTAGTAGGGTATTCCCTCCCCTTCTGTTTTAGTTTTATGAAAGATTGTTTTCTTTTAAAATGGCAGGTTCCCTCCATTCCTTCTCTTCTGCTCACAGTGAGACGTGTCACCCGATCCTAATTTGTACTTGCTTTGTGTTTTGACTTAATTTGATTAATACCTATATCCTTTAATGGCAGTGTGACTTAACAATACGCTATTATGTTGGTGCACTGCACTTCGGCATCTAGGAGCAATTCGTCTGCATCACAGCAACATTCTGAAACTAATGCAAAGAGGCATTATTCCGTACCTCTTTACCACAGGGTAGAGGTCTGCCCTTCTACTGGAATTGCCGGCTTAGAGCTGCAGGCCAAATCTGCGTTGCATTTATCCAAAGACTTTCCTTAGCACTCACATTCCAGCCTGAATATCTATACAATTGTTTTACCCCTTTTCTCACCCTCATATTATTGATCGTCTTTCATGTCCTTTTTTTTTTTTTTTTAAGTTCCCTAACGCATTTGTATTTTAGATATTTTAAAGAGTTTAGGAGTACAATACTTCGGGCAATGACAAAAATGTATCAGTATTGCAAGACTTTATCGCGGAGCTTACAAATACACACACGCAAAAAAGATCCTATGAAAGAGACAGAGAAAGGAAGACAGAGAGAAAGAGCAAGCAAGAAAGAAAGAATTTATCACACCCCAAATTACAAATATAACTGAACTTTATGGGGTCTTAAGAGATAACATATGTTTTCTGTTGTATGAGATGAAACTAGTAAATAAGGTTTAACGTGCCCGTGGGGAGGCAGGGAAACCCAGTGAATTCCCAGCAGCTCCAGATAAACTCAGGAGAAGGTGTAATTGCACACAGCCAAATGCGGCTTATCATCATCAACACCAGGGAAGAACCTCATGGAAAAAAAAGGGAATGCCAAAGCTTAATCTAGGGCAGTGGTAGGTTCTTCTTGCTTAGGCTGTTGAAAAGGTTCCATTCCTTAAGGAGAAGGAGGATACGTAGCTGGGGGAAAAATAAAAAAGGGAGAGGTCTCTAAAAAGATTTTGGGTCTTAGGGAATGGAACTACTGGAAACATGCCAGAGAAGCCAGCGTTTGGGAGAAAGAGGAGCAGAGTCAGGCAGAAAAGGGATGTATCGCAGTTGAATTTCCCTATTGCTGACCTGGAGCCGGTAAGTGCTGTTCAGGATTCTTCCTTCTGTAAAAGAAAGATTTAAAGTAACACCCATGGTACCACAAAGCAAACCTGTCTGAGTACTGAGGCAATTAAAGGATCAAACATATTTTAAAAAAAAAAAAAAAGTAATTGCCCTTACAGTGGAAACAATGGCAGTAAAGTTTATACACGATGGTTTCCTTTGTATTAGACCAATGCTTGCCACATGCCAAAACATAAACCAGATTGCATAATATGTAGGTTTTTCATAATTTCCTCAGATTAGGTTTTTATTAATGCCTGTCAACAGCAAATGATAGGCATGTGTTGCATTAACAGCCGCTATAAGCCATGCCGGTACTGACTTCTCTGCAAATTGAAAGCCTGAAGGAAGCTTAAAAGCCCATTGATTGAAGAGGAATCAACCCCATTTGCATTAAATTTCTGAGGTTTTTACCTTCTCTTTTTTTTTTTAACCAACTATTAGTTGCTTTTACATTTTCACTAATAATAGTCAATAATTACAGGGTTATTAACAATCATCTGGAATAAACGGATCTGATTATCTTCTCCAAGGTGTTCCAGCCATCTTTGGTTATTTTTAAACTTCCTGACTTAGATCATCTTGAGAAATTATTTTCTTTCTGTTTCTCTGTCTGAATAGTAAAAAATAACTCCCTAGCTCCAGGCCTCCACCCTCTACTCCTCCGATTTATGATAATCTGTAAAATATGCTCAGAGTAAAGCAAAGTAGCAGAAAGAAAATAGAGTCCGTATCAGTAACTGGTATGAGCTAGACCTGAGAGATACGATTTCTCCAGTTTTAGAGTCCACAAGAGCGCATAGTTTATAGATTGGAAAAGGACTCAAAGCTTTTAATGTTTCCATTTCTTGAATATCAGAAAAAAACATGGTTTACAAACGCTTAAAGGAAAAATGAGGCTAAAATTTTTAAATGGGAAATTACTTGTAAAACACTATTGTCCAGTTGGTGAAATAAAGGAGTTCAGATTTGCTTTTTCTATTAGGCAATATTCCCAGCATAAAATACAAATGCTGTAAAAGTTTGCAAAATTCCCGCATTAAAAATGGACACACTATGTTCTTCGGTGTTTTTTTCACATCATCAGATAACCACTTAAATCTCTCGAATTTAAACATCCACCAGGCCAAAATGAATGAATCTAAAAAAATGCTAGTCGGAATATCTGGGGTTAGAAGAACATCCCAAACATTGATAACATGGTATTCAGGGAATTTATTAGTTAGGTCTACAGCTGTTGGCCTGCTATTCGGCTGAGCTGTATATTGCTCATATACATTTCATGGCAGGAGCATTTCATTTTGATGAGTGGAAAGTCCAGGAGAGTTTGGCCCAGACGGCACAAATGTAAAACAGAACTCCTCTGTGTTGGGCTGCATATTTCTGGATTCAGCTTAATTAACGTTGCTGACACAAATCCAAGCTTTCGGTGAATGTCCATCAACCTCAGTGGAATTTCATCCAAGGACAAGAACAGAATTAAGGCAAACAGATATGGGTCGGCTTTAGGAAAGACCTATTATTTGTGCATGTGCCACTCTTCATCAGACAGAATTTATTTAGTACAAGGATTTTATTTTTTTTTCCATTCTGGTCAAACTGAAATCAAAGTCAATATTCTGATTGGCTTCAGTACGGATAGGAGTCGGGTTTCTGTGATTTTAAGTTTTTAGGGTTATTTTCTTTTAATACTTTCTCTGCCTCCTTCACTCCCTTTTTAACTCGTGGATGTTCTCCGTGTTACTGTGACTGTGGAGGCAGACAGGAGTTGCTCCCCCAGCTCTGCCCATCGCAGCCACGAGATGCTCAGTACTCATTCAAGCACAGCTCCGGCGGGCAAAGATGGCAGGGCTGGGCCACGCATGCTTAAAACATGAGTTAAGATGCCAAGCAAATTGAGCCTAACCTTTAGCGTCCAGCTTCCCCATCCCCTCTATACATAGAGCATGCCGTTACAGGAAGACAGACCCTATATATATTTATATTCGTATATAGACTCAGATAGATGGCACTGCCACCATCAACAAAAAAAACGAGTGTGCAGAAAAGCCATCTCCGTTGTTTGTTCAAGGCAAAACTCTTGAGCCCCCAACAGGAGATAATTGATGGGACAGGAAATTTCCAAAAAGGCCACTTTTGCTGGTTTCACTTTATGTACAATGTCAGCCATTTTATTGTCATTGAAAAATTAATCCGGCCGCCTAAGCGAGTCACCGTTTTGCTTCGTGTGCAATCAAGGCCTACACATTTTTTATTGCACTCAACGACCCACGCGGGAGGGGGAGAGAACTTTCCAAAAGAAAAACTGACAGCTCACTCGAGAAAAGACAGAGTAAATAGATCGGACGTGCACGTTGCCTGAAGGTCAGCAAACTCCGGCTCCTGAATTAACGGCAGATGCAAATTCCAGCCTCGAAGCTCGGCTCTGACAGCTCGCCTCTGCCTCCTACCCAAGTGAATACGGCCAAGCTGATTCACCTACTAATACCCATCCCTTCAGCTCTCCTGTAGCAAAGAGCACGTCTCTTAATCCAAGTACAGACCCAGCACCCGAGAGACGTGCCCAGGAGATGTGCTGGGCATGTTTTTTACCCCCAAATGGGAACCATCCACAGGGCTGGCACTGTGGGTACCCAATCCTGCTTTTGGGATACTAGGATTCTGGTACAAGATATCAGGACCTTCATGTTTGCGGGTGGTGTGTCAGTGGTCGTTACTATGAGTGGAAGGCTCTCGGGTCGTTATTAAGAAATAGTGACCTGCATTTCCAACAAACGCACCTAATCAGTGGCTAAGATTTTGCACCAGCTGTTTAATAATAGTTTGTCTAATAAAATATTCATATTATCATATATTTTCCATCTTAGAGGATGATCAGAATGTCATTTTAATATTTTCCCCCTACTAAAATAAAATTTTAATTAAGGCTAAAGATATATTGCCTACGGAAAGCTAAACTGTTTAAAATTATTAACTGCTTGAATACTTGTTGCTATACTACAAGCTGCCATAAAAGAAAAGAAATTAAGTACATGGGGGATTAACGCAATTTTGAAAGCTGCGTTCCCCTCCCTCCTCCTTTTAGATACGCCTAACTGAGCCATAACTATTTTTCTCCACTCAGCCAGACTCCAGCTTTGTGGCTTTTTTAATAACCTGGCTTTTCAAGCTTGTGCCCCCGAGAGCCTTTTCATTTCTGCCGCACTACCTACAAGCAAATTTCTTCCAGTTGCTCAACAGCCTAATGCCTCCCTTTCTTCGTTGTTGAAGCATTTCATTGCAGTTTCATTGACGGGGAGGTGTTCTGTTACAGTGGAATCAATAGCTCAGGGCTTCCCAGCACACCGATTAGCTTGTCAGTCAGAGCCTGGGGGAGGTAGTGTAAATCCCAGAATACCAGGGGCCACCAGTTTGAAAAGTAAGGAATGCAAGGAGCCCGCATGGGTTTTTCTACCACCTGTTGCTCTGCAACATGTGCAAAGTGTATTAACTTCTTTGCTGCTACATGCCTTAAAGGTCAACTGTGATAGAAGCTTTAAGCTTTTGGAATATTTTAATTCATTACAGGAATCAACTTTTACTGATTTGCGACAAAGAGCGCTTTACAAAAGGCATGTTTTTTTCGGTGGTTGGGCTTTTTGTTGGGGTTTTTCGGTAGGTTTGCGTTTGGCAACATGTTGGTTCTTCTTTCGGCTTTTTTTTTTTTTTTTTTAAATCAGTACCTCATCTGCTTTTTTATTATGCAGGAATAGAAACCAGTTTCTATAGCAAATGTGGTTCCTTCCTCTGCCCTCCCTTCCACCACAAAAATAGTATCAGTTTAGATGATCCAGACTGTCGCAAGGGGGATATTTCTTCTTTCACCAGTTTAGATTTGAAGGGGATGAAATTATGAAATATGAAGTTGGAAAACTTCTGCTGTGCATATGCTGCTGGTGCGGAACGCCTGAGTGGGGGCGGCCGCGCTCCCACTGTGCTGCCATCCCGGGGGAGAGCAAAGCGGCTCCGGCTCCTTCCAGCACTTTGAGGGACTTCTGGTATTGACCGGGAAAAATTAGAGAAGCTTAGAATTGCTCTTAACTGCACGTGCAAGGGACCATGAAGCCACTTGAAGCTAACTCCCCTTCAGCTACCTCTCTCCGATGCCTCCGTTGGAAAAAAAGAACGTGTCCTAATGGCTAGCCAAGGTAATACAGAGGTATATTGTCAGCACTCGTGGTCTGAAGTGGTGAGTGAGCAATACATCTCGGCATCAGCCCCTAGGTCATTAAACGTTGTCTGTAAGAAGTGCTCAAATTCTAAGAAAATACATGTAACCGAAACTCCTCCAAAGACAGCCATTAAAAACAGAGGCACGGGCCCTTTGAGCCAACCTAAGGAAACCTTATTACAGACATTTATTATCCAAAAACCACGTCACACACGACCACAAAAGGAAATTCTGTGCTTAGAGCATAAAAGCCTGTGCTTTGGAAAGGTTTTGCTGTCACCACATTTGGGTTTGCTCACAAAACCTCTACAAACTCACCACAAACCACAAAGTAAACCTGCATGGTGCAAATTGTGCTTATTAACATAATTCCACAAAATTAACTCAGTAGACATTTTTTTATTAATTTTGTTTGAAAAGAATGGCACTGGGATTTTCTAACTAATAGCATAAACAACAGCTGGAAGCTCTGGGCTGTCCAAGTGGATTCCAAAGTTTGCATTGAAAATATTAATCTTTTCAATAGGGAATAATCTTAGACTCATGACTTTCCAAATGTGAGGAATAAAAAAAGTTTACATTAATTTAAAGACATTAGTGAAATGCCTTCTGCTTTAGAGTGAAGAAGGAATCCAAGTCAATCATCTAACTTCTTTCCTTTCACCAGCAAGTGTAAGCCTGCTTTAATTTTAAAATATAAATACGCATCTTGTTCTTTTAAGTGTGTCGCTCCAGACATTTAGTTGCTTAAGCAACACGCCAGAAGGATGGAACCAAACTTTTTGGGATACTGTAGAACACGTATCTTTTACATCACCTGGTAATTAATAATCCAGAAAATATCCATAAAAAAAAAATCTCTTTTTCTTTTTTTCCCCCCTCTTCCCCTCCACCCACTACTAGTAGTGCTGTTAATTCAGCAAAATTAGTAGTCTTGTGTTGTCAGAACAAATCACTCCCACCCGGTTATGAATGTGGTTACTCAGCAAGACTGCGCGTTCAGAATTTAGGGGATGTTTTTTCTCTCTGGTTCCATCTTTCACTTCTTTTCCTCCCCCTGTATGCACTGTAGTTGCGAACATCTGATACGGGTAAAATTGCACTGGGTGATTACTTAAATTCAACCTTTGACTGCAGAAAAATACTCTGTGTCTTGACACTTCTTTCACCGAAAGCCCTGCCTCGTGTTGAATCAAAGCACTTGCAATAAAAGCATGCTATCATATATCATTTCCTCCATTTTAACCAGTAAGTGTAATTAATTATTTCTTTACCTTGCACCTTATAGACAGTTACCTCAGGCATCTGAAAACAGGTCTGCTACTTGTAACCACTTGAAGCTTCTGTCATCGGAAGGGGATTACCCTATATTACTTGTTACACACACAAACGTGCGCGCGCGCGCACACGCACACAGACACACGCACATTGCTACGCTCCAAAAGGGAGTGCGAGACCGCCCAGCCGTGAGCTATCAACGCCAGGCTGGGGCTGGGCAGCAGCAAACCCGCAGGCAACGCAGGACCCATCCAGCACAGCACAGCCCGAAGTTTGCACTGACCAAGAGATTTGCCCCGCGGAGATCATGTTTCCATGCGTTTAACGGCCTCTTGTTAGCTATAGGCTGGAAAAGGTGTAAATAGACACAGTGAATACGTATATGTGTATGTTCATTTTTGTACTGTTAATGCCCAAGGTTCAGTAAAAGTGAATAGGCCAGTAAACACTTTCACAGACTGTTTGGGAAAACATATCCAAACTAGGGAAAATAAAAAGAGAAAGAGGTCATTCATAGGTAAAGTGGTATTGCCTTTCAGACATACTATTTTTTCAAATTATCACTATTTATAAAACTCATGAATGAATTCATGAACAAAAGCTATAAAATATTCATGAGCTTTCCATAGACGTGGAAGTTTTGGCTAAACATGAAAATACACGTGTGGAATATACACACACAAACAAAAACACGTATACAAAGAGACACAAATGTCACTCGCATCCAGCTGAGAAACCTGCCCGTTGGACCCACAGACATGTATATTCTTTTACGGTAAATTGGAATAGACTCTAAGGGCATGATGTCCGAATGATTATGTGCGTAGGCGTCCAAACACATTTTTAACACAAAATACTTCTGCGCATCAAATTGTTCGCTGACAGGGTAATATCCTATCTCATGCCCGTTCTCTCTGTCCCCTCACCTATAGTTTTCTCCAGCATTTTGCATACAACGCGTGCACGGAAAAACTTGTCTCTGCTAATCAGTGCTGCATAAGCTAGGTTATACATTTCATATCCAAATCAACACCTACAGCCATCATGACTTCATGTGTTTGGATTCTGTCCTAACTGGCAGTAAAAGCTGTCATTAGGAGCAGGAAACAGTATGAAAGACCTTTCACGGCCTCTTTCAGCATGCAATGTCATCTGTTACCATGGGTTGTATAGTACTGATGGCTATAAATGCCACTATGAATGATGCAATCTCATATGTGATGATGAACTTGAAAAAACCTTTGTTGAATTTGTGCTTAAGGTGCTCATATTCCGGTTATTCATGAGCATCCAAAATGTTGATCACCAACCGGGTGTTTCAGCAACCCCAGTGGCAATGCTACAAAACTCCCGCACAGCCCTTCCTGTAAAAGATGGCACAAATAAACTCACTTTATAGATTCCATGAGAGTTATTTGTCAGGCATGTCAGCTGTGGCTCATTTCCCTAAATTTCGTAACCTTTCCTGGTAGAAAGGTTTAGAAATAAAATTTGCAGTTTCCCTTTCCTTTTCTTTTTTTTTTTTTTTTTTTTTTTTTAATAATGATAACGTTTCTCTGTGCAGTCCTCCTGCAATCATTTTGTTCGGATGTATCTATAAATACATTTTGGATACACAACTGCTCCTATACATAAACTAGCTTATCTGTCAGGAGTAAAGCAATTTATTTCCCAAATTGTAGGTGTGAGGCAAAGAATTGGGTGAACCCCAAAGTGAGGGATGTGGAAGGCTGGCCAGTGCTCTGCGCGGTTCAAAGGGACATTGTGGGCAAGTCCCCGTCGCTGACTGCCAATGGCTCTCCACCACGAGCAGCTGCAACCTTTCCTACCACAGCCACGGGCCGCTCTTAGGAAGCAGCTGCCAATCATGCTGTATTGTGTGGTGATTTTGTGCTGTGGCAAAATGTCCCCACCATCGGCTGTGATGAACTCATCAAATGTATTCTTTCCCGTAAATTAATGGAACTTGAACCTCAGTCTCCAAAGGCAAAGAGGTCAAGTTTTAACGCCCGAGAAACTGAACTTCAACAGCGTTGAATTTGCTTTGTTCAGAATCAGATTTTGTGACTCTGAGTAGTTAGTTGTCGTGTTGGTCCTCTTCAGGGCTGGTCCACCAGCCTGGATGACCACTGTTTGTCAAGCAAAGTCATCTGGTGGTTATAATCTTCATTATACCTTTGGGGCTTCTTTCCAGAGGAGAGAGTTCTAAAATTAGTTGCCAGTTCTGAAAGATTTTGAAGTACAAAGTACCAAAACAGTAATTAAGAAGACTGAAAATGAATCAGAAATGTAGACAGGGCTAACAAAGCTTAACTCCGCTCCAGAGGACACAAAGAGTATTTAGCTAACAGAAACACTAAAGAAAGTAAGAGCTCAGGCCCTTTGCACTACCTGGCACGCAACTTCATGAAGTTAAGAAAGATTGCTATAGTCCATAAGGTCCACAATCAAACCAGACTTTCAGCGCTGACTTTGGAGCTCCCTGGTCCCATTAACTGTTAGCCAGAAGAAAATCCTTTATGAGAGAATCTAATACTGTGATAAATATAGAATTTTATCATCTCATTTTACTTTGTGCAAATCATATGGGATATAAGTAGATAAGAAACTGCAGTAAAATAATTTCTGAATATCCTTTATTTTTTCTAACAAGAATCGCTGGCAGTGCGTAACAATTTATTAACATTAACTATATATGCAATAGTAATACACAGATCATTTGGAATAGTAAACGAATGTGTGGGAATTTGTAAGAAAGAAGATTGGGACATACAGAAAAAAAATAGAAAAGGAATAAGGTGGAAAAATTAAATGTAAAGTGATAAGCTGCATGAGACAGCTGTACCATATTAATCAACGTTGAAGTAAGCATTAAAAAAAAGAGAGGCAAGGGGGCTACTGAGATGCAAGTAGCCGTTCCCATGACCCACCAGCCCAGGGCACGTAGCTAGCCCGGGGAGGCTTTGCAAGCTACGGGATCACATTGCACTCATGGCACCCAGGACCTCCACCCATGCTGGTGGCTTGGAATAAGCCGGCTGTGATTTCGATCCCTCTGACGTCAATCTTAAAAGTCTCAAGTCTGCACACAACCTAAGCAAGCGCATCTTCACCTGTTCCTATCTGCTAAATACAACAGCGCAGTTTTTAGAGTCTTTATACTGTTTAAACTCCATCTTGGCTCTAATTGCCTAACCTTAGAAATATCCCATTCTTTTCACTTCTTAACCAACTAAGCAAAGATGTTCGCCTTCTTTCTTCATGTGCAAAGAGATCATGAAAAAGGCAGGTCCACGGGAATTTCTTAAACAGCACTGAATACACTTGCCCAGAAAGACATGAGATTTCACTGTCAAAACCTGGGGCTATACAGAGAAAAATAATAAAAAGATTAAGGGAGGGGAGTTTTTGAGGTCTAGAACCAGAGCCTTGTAACAAGGATAGCCCCTTTTGTTCTCATCTCTTTTAACTTTCTTTTTTCCCTCGTAACAGTTGCCCGGTGGTTATGAAGAGCTTCAGTCCTGCATTTCAACTAAGGGGCCCTTCTTTATTCTCTCAGAAGAGGGCTGTCTCAAGAGCACCATGCTAAAGTGCTAAGTTATCATCAGGCTGGGGCTTTCATGCAACTGTTTGTGTGTGTGTGAAACAAGCTCTCAACATGTTAGTAAGAAGCCTTTAACCCAGATTACGCCACCTCTCTTTCTATAGTGTTCTTTTAGGGCAGAGTGTGAAAGGTCACCCTCTCAGGCTGGATAGCAGTACTCAACCAATTACAGTGCACCAGTGTTTCCACAAAAGAGAGTTTTGAGACCACGGCTACAAAAGATTTTACGTGTCTGATTTTCAAAAACACAATTACAAAAGGAGGAGGCTCGCTTGTGTCTATTTTCAGGCCCTGAATGATTTTTTTGTTTTTCTAAAAAAAAAAAAAAAATCAATTCTGCTTCTCCAAAGAGGTTTGAAAAATGTGGCTAGCCCAGCACCTATGCTACTTAAAGAGCAAAACCTCTAATCCCTCAGGTTCAAGTAGGCGTGATTCAGGAGTCCTGTAGCTGCCAGGATAATAGGATGGGTTATCTGAGTCTATGAGTAGGCTGGCTTTATGAAAACAATATTTACAGCAAGTGGCATAATGACTTTGAATTACACCTTGCATTTGCCTCACGTTCCCGACACGCTGAAAATTGCGAATTTCTTTGGCACGGATACATTTTCAGACCTAATTCACTGGCTAAAGTTTCACCATTATCCCAAATGAAAGTTCATCAGAAGTACGCGTGAGAATGAGCCAGCAGCCCACGTCCTTCTGCAGTAGAGTTAAGCTGAAGTCAACGCAATGACATCCGCGTTGCTCGTTGTGTATTATCAATAGGGAGCTCACTGTAAATGTGGTTAGAGTAATCCTTCCCTGGTCATTAGCCACCTCAGAAGTCCTAAGGCAGATAGTTCTCCATTTAATCTGGAGACCCAGTGCCTGCCTTTACTCTGTGTAGCTAAAGGCCTCTCATTAGTTAGGGAGAAAATCTCAAATGCTTTTAAATTGTGTGGTTGAGTATTCAAAAGACAGAGGATTTAGGCCAGCAGCTCTTCCCAGTTAGTTCTCAGGGAACGCTCCATGCTTTCAGCCTAATTGTTAAATAACAATACAATGAATATTTCAAAGCTATCTAGGAGTGTTGGGTACCTGCTGCAATCAAATCAAATAGGCCACCTGGAAGATCTTGACCTGGAAGTCTCATTATTTCTAGGATGTCCATCACAGCGGCACCTCAGTGCCTGTGTTTAGAAATTTTTGTATATTTCTGAAAAAGAAGTATATTTTCTATTCTCTTTCTTCTGAACCCCTGGAAAACCTAGTAAAAGCACAGGATTTGAGTGTCTTTTGTAGAGGAAGGTAACAACTAAAGGAACTGAATAAAGCATGATATTAGAATCAGGAGTAAAATATTCCTGGGATCACAAGCAGTAGGTGAATTGCTACAGTAGCATTTATTTGAAAAATTAGGACAGGAAAAGAAAGTTTTATTGTAGGTCATGTAGAAGACCTACAAAGTCAGGGAAGAAAACCAAAGACTGGTGCTATTTATGTCAGGGCAGAAAACAAAGTCTATGGGATTCCTGAGAAGCTCCATGGAGATAAGAGCCGCCTATGCTACAAACTTCTCTGGTGATTCTGGGAAAACTGGTTAAAATTCCTGTACCTCGTGTATATATCTGCAGAATGATTACTGGTGTAATTCTCAAATGTGTTGTGAGATTTACTTGCCAAGTTTTGGGGATTCTTAAAAGAGAAGAGCCAAGTGAAGTTTCACACCATCTCGCAGAAGATATATGCAAGATTTTATATGAACATATCTGCATGCTCCTATATGGATTCCCCGAAAGATAAAATAAAACAGCGCTTGCTGCACATTTCCAGCAATTGTCCCATGTCTTTTTCTCCTCTTCCTCCATTCAATGAACTGTTAAAAGGCCAAGAAGAACTGTTGTGCAGATGATACGAAACTAAAGAACTTGCGGTAGGTGTTACACATTTTGGTACCATCTGTGCTATCTAATCCCAGCCAAAACAATCTCCTGTTCCTATGTAACTCTGAATCTCACTGGGAAAGGGGGGGGAGTAGTGTGACTGGCTCAAACTTTCCTGTGTAGGAGTATTATTATCAGTGTTTGCAAATTTTTTCCCTCTTTATAACTACCATAACTCTTCTTTAAAACCCCTCATCTGGCTGCTGGCCTACTACAGAGACTGAGCTATCTACAGAAAAATGGCTCGTGTTGGTTGGTTCACTTCTGGTGTGTTGGAGGGAATCTTCACCCAAGAGAAAATCGTCAACTCTCACAGAAAGTTCTTTTTTCCATTTCCTTACTTTCTCACATTGCCTTGCAGCGTTCTTCGCCCTCATTTGGGTCAGGAATACAGACAACATCCTGATGACACATTTTGTAGCACAACTCAAGACAAGTATTTCCTGGAAATCATTCTGGATTGAAACCACTTGTGGTAGATGTTTCCAGACATTGATGCCATTGCAGCTTCTCATAAGACCTGAAATTAGTTTGGGGGTTGTTTGATTCTTTATTTTGTTTTTAGACTCAACCCATGCTCTCATCTGCTCTCAGGGAGCTTGCTCTTCCCTAAAACTTTATGGGAAAACCTGTTTGTGCGAGGGGTTCACACATGTACACACATTAGTCATCTCATATGTGACATACATACGATGTTGTCATCGCTGTCAAACATAATAAAAGTAAGGCTAAAACACTTAGCCACATATTGATCTGCTTCTGTATCTCCTGCAGTATACTTAGTGTAATAAGGTCTTTCTACAGAGTTCTAATGCGGGGAACAGCATGCTTCCTGGAACTGTTTGCTTTGGAAACAATAGAGGAAGCATCTGATCTCAAACTTGCCCATTGTTCTGCTATTCTGCTGTTGCCATATAATCCTTGGGAACCTGTGGCCTTCATAAGAAACACAAAGGAGAATCTGATTAGGCTAGCCATTACTCTTCACAAGGCCGGTTTGTCTTGGAGATATTTTTCTATGGGAGAAATATTTGAAAGGACCATGCTAATAGGGGGCAGAGAAAGGAGTATAGAATTAAGAAATTAAAAATCCACTCAGTCATGAAGCCCATCTCCTGCCCGGCGCAAAATGATGCTATATGCCTCATTTTGTAGTGCTGTGGCAGCTCCTAGCAGTGGAGGTTTGTTTCCACAGCATTGCTTCATAGATAGACAGGGAATAACCCCCTTTCCCAGAAGTCTATTTTCTTGGTTGTCAATATATATTTCAATTTTAGTCCAACATACCTGTTTATACTGAAAGCCCGTGCAAAATATTCTGTGTAATTTCATTCATCTACTGATTTAAAAAAAAAAATGTTACTGAAAGATGGGAACTCTCGCAGATTACATAAACTTGATTACTCTAATTGTTGTCAAGACAAACAAAGTTTGCCTTGTAATGAAGCAACAGATGCAGCACTGTAGTATTTCATTGTGCTTCTGAGCAACGCTTTTTTGTATTTTATTGCCCTTGGAAGATGGCATCTGCAAACTGATCTTTTTCACATATAATTGGCATGTTTGAGACAGAGATGAATATACAGCAACGGCACCAAAAGGCTAACCTCCATGTCTGTTTGCTAATTCCTTACCTTCAACCTACCCTCTTCCCAATAGGTTTGGTCTCTTTTTTGTCTCTGCGCTTCCCACATTACCTGGATCAGATAAATGCACGCTCTGTTTAATCTTATTAAAGCGAAATCCACTCAGCTATCTTACGGTTAAGTACAAAATCTTAGCTCCAGAACATTGGTTTTGCCCAGGGATATGGAAGAGATAGAAGTGCTTATTCAAGGATAGATTGGTCTCATTGAGACCTGTGGTCAACCTGCTAATAAGTTTGTACAATGTCGGATTGTACAATCCAACTTCAAGAGAAATGTTGCTGGGGTTTTCTTTTTTTTTTTTAAGGTAACCACACAGTTTGCAGGAACAGAGGTATTTATTGCCCTGGCTTTGATTTTTTTTCTCTCTTTGGTGAGTCACAGGAAATATCTGTTTTTTCACCACATTAATCTTTTCAAAAAAGAGGTGGGAAAGACAGACATATACTGTTAATCGAGGATTTGAAAAAATTATCTCTCCTTTGGTTCATTCATCAGTAATCCTGTGTATAATAAAAGCGGATCAGGTACCTTTAACAAAATGGTATTTCTAAATTACCCCTGGGTAATTCAGAATGGTAGGTATTTTAATCTCTACAATCCCTAGCATGTATCTATTTATTTTCACTGGCTTTTGGCACCCGGCTGGCAAAAATCCAGTCCCCACGGCAAGAGAACTATCAGAAACAATAGGAACTTCAGAGAGGAACACAGACAGTGAAAGAACGATCAAATTAACAATTTTTTTTTTTAATTTGGTTTCTGCCGGCATCTAGCTGGCACAGTCACACACATACAGATACACACACGCACCGAGTAATCCAAGGCAAGAAAAAGCAAGGGAAGAGGAAGAGGGAGTGAAACTGGAACACAATACACGGGGAGAAATCCCAACAGACCCACTACGTTTTATTCAAGTTTTCTTGTTTTCCCAAGCCTCTCTAACTGGCGTTATTCCACTGCAGAGAAGCACAGGAGATAAGAAAAGCTGAATGAGAGCAGCACTGCCCTGATTCCAACATGCTCTCTGTCTGTTTAAAAGTCACTTTGCCATCCTTTTGCCGAGTACTCTGTGTGTGTGTCTGCGTGAGTGAGAGAGTTTATAAGTTCCCAACGTCGGGGACATCAGTGACTGTATTTATTAGCTTGTTTACAAATCTCAACAAATCTTTCAAAATTTTATATTGTGTTCATAAAGCTTGCCAAGTCAAGTCCCCAGAACTTCACAAATAACATTTTAACGGTATAGATAATGCAGTTATTCAACTAGTAGAGGATATCAAACCAGTAGGACTTGCAGACAGATTGGAGACTAACATTAAATACAAAATATTCTAGGTTAATTAGAGGAATGGTCTTAAATAAACCAAGATGTGGTTCAAGAGGGTCTGATGTAAAGAGCCACATCCTGTAGGAAAGACAGGGAGTATTTCTGTGGAGGATGATCTGGGAGATGATACACTTGGTGACAGATTAAACTTGAATCAACAATGTTAAGATATCAAAGAGGAAAAAAAAGGAAAATGTCCTACTGGGATGATGTGCAAGCTGTAGAGCATCTGATGCTTCCCAGCATCAGCTACCAGCTGGAGAACTGGGCTCTTCCTTTGGTACTGCAATCCAAGAAAGATTTGCATCAAATAGAAAGGATCTCCTTTCCACCAGCGTGGAAATATTGAGGACTTAAATTTGCTCAGTCTGAATAAGAGAAGGAAAGGAATGGTAGCAGCCTTCAAAAATATTAAACTAGAATTAAAAGTGAAAGGAATAAACGATTTTACATGTCCACTCAGGCTAATGAGATTTGGGGTAGATATCAAGAAACATTTAAGGAAATTGAATATAGTTGAGTGCTAGAATAGACCACGCAGGGACCAGTGGCACTAGAGGCTGTTAAGAAAAAGAAGCACAGGTAAGCTTTGTCCAGACCATCTCTTATCCTGTCCTAGCACAGAAAAGGACTAGATAATCTCCTGTGGCCCTTTCCTGGCTCACTCCTGATGGTTCCACAACAAAATTTAGGAAATGTTAAAATTCCGGGTGTCCATTCCTCATTGTCCTCCACACAGCATGAGCTCCAGCTGGGAAGAATTAAGCAGCAAGAAAATTATCTCTGCTCTCAGTTCTGGCATCACAGCAGCTCTCAGAAAAGAGTGGGAGTAAGTTTCAGCAGAAGTCCAGCTCTACCAGTCCATCCTACCCCAGACACAAAAAGGCTCACATTGTTCTCAGTCATAGTATCTGGTTAGACATACAAAAGCTGGCAGATATTCAGTACATGCACTATCTGGAAATTTGGCTACCGAACTCCAACAAGTTTCTGCTGACCATGCGTGAACTGGCTTTTTTTTTTTCTCAGAATCTTAGAAACAGGATGAAAAGTGGGGCAAATTTTCCGTAGGACAGCAAATTGCAGAGAGCCACCCTGACAAGTTTTATTCCCACCCTCCAGAGATGGAAACACTAAATCTTTTCCAGTAAACCGGTCTATAATGCATGAGCAGAACAAGTTTTTCTGTAACATACCTGGGCAATTTCACTCTAAAGAATTTTTAACAGGAAAAAGGTGCTAATTTCCATGCCAGAAATGCAAAATTTCAACAAAAATATTTGAAGTTTGTGTAAGTTAGAACGAAAAATGAAAAAAAGATCCTGCTGAAGGTTAGTGCCACACAATAATTAGAAGAAATAATGTAGCATAAGACTGAAAAGAACTTCCAAGGTCAGTTAACCCAGCTCTCTGTTATGCATCTACATTGTGTAATCTCATTTATAAATGCATTGAACTCCAACTTAAAAACTAGTTTCATTATGTGCTTTAACTGCGCCTATTAGAAAGCTATTCAAGAGTGTCAGTCCTCCACTGACTGGAAATCTTCTTCTAATTTCTAACTTAGACTTATTCACTGTCAGTTTATCCCATTTGTTTGCATGCCAGCACTGTTTACTAATTTAAATAACTCTTTTTTCTTACTTCTTTACTTCTCTGATGTATTTATAAGGAGAAACATATCCCATATTCAGCAGTACTTCTTGTCCTGCTTACGATTTGTAACTCATATGGTGTTTGGTGCCTGCTTTGTACCCTAAGGAACAAAAGATGCCCAAACTGACGTGTGTATCTGTTCTTCAGGTGCACCCACTGCAGACCAAATACAAAGTGACAGACCTACACGCAAAAAACTTTCATATAGGCAAGTTATTTCAAAGCCGATCCACGCAGACCATTTTTCTGAAGGTTCCAGTACTGGTCATTGCACCTGGCTGAGTTTTGTGTGATCTCACCATTTTCCTGTTGCTACAGCAGCACTGACATTTTGTGATGACTGCTTTTAGTTCTGGGTGTTAAAGAAGCAAAAGGTGAATCCTTTAGCCACCAGCTTCTGGAAGGAGGAAAAGGACATCAGGAGCTTATCATAAACCTCATTAAAAGCAGTTCTGCTCTGTAAGACTATGGAGAAAGAATTCTGTACGAGAGAAAACAGACAGGAGGGAGCAAATGGGTATGAGGTATCGCTCAGAGCTCCCATATCTATCACTGTGTGGTCCAGGCAGGATAGATGCTACCGCACTCCGTCACAGATAACGGGGGCTCTTTATAGCACAGATGAGAACAATCCTTGAAACACAAAGAGGGAAGAGTTCAAAGGGACTGCATTTCTTGGAGTACCGAATCCAAACTCCAGCTAAGAGCAAAAGAAGAGCCTGGGGAATCTGGGGACTTTGCAATGATAGTTTAATTAGACTAGCCTTATCTGTACAACAAACGTGGCAGCTCTCTGAAAAACTCCGCTTTTTGCTCCTCACTTAAAACTCTATCACTTTCCCCAGCACTGGAATAGCCTTTTGCCTAGTAACGGGCACACTGCCTCCGAGCCAGACAACATCTAGGCACTAAAACTTGAAGCATTCACCTCTAAATGTGCAACATTTTTCATTTAAAAAAGAAAATATTTTGCAAGCTAGACACTGAATAAGGGAATTCTTTCCAAAAATTCTTAGGAAACCGGTATTTAGCACATGTATTTATAGCATAGTATTTTACATATTTTGTACCTATCTGTCTGAACTTTCTTTTAAAAAATGTCTTATCGCTATTAGTCTAAATAAAGTCTCTCAGATGACTTCCCATCATTTCTATTTCATTATCCAACTGAGTGTTCTTGTCTGGATATTTAAATGTTTGTTTAAAATTATTAAGATTTCTCTGTAAAGTTTCCAAGGAAAAAACGGAGAACTCTTAACTCCACTTTCTCATAGCACAAAAAGAAGGGGAGAATCAGTAATACTGAAAGCGGCAGATGTAGAATTATTAAAAAGAAATACTTTTTGTTGAAGTATTTGGCTAATTTTACAGTCAAAGGATATCGCTGAGGTCCAACACCTAAAAAACAGTCACAGGGGAGTGGGCATTCTCCGGGGATTCATGGAATAATGACTATGTACTGGTCTACCCACAACTAGGAAGGGATGTCACCCATAGAAGAAAAAGCCACGTATCTCCATTTAAATTGGACAGCTGAAAGGTAGATGCTGACACTAAATCAGACTACGAGAAATGAGCTACTTCAACGGAAATGATATAGAAGTCCCGCCAGGAAACCTGTACTGATGTACGCAGGAATTGCCTTTAACCAGAGACTCAGCGCCACCACGCAGGGACCCAGCAGACCCTCCAGTCCTTCCAAATTCACCGTCCTTCCCCGCTGAGACCCACAGAAGGTTAGATCTGTAGCACCAGTGAGGTTTTTGGCCTCAAATGTACCTTGCAGCCCTGTGAAATTTATAATCTCTGTGTGTCCCTGTGCCCAGTGGCTCTCTGTTCTCCTGCAGAGTTTACAAACTCCAATACATGTTTCATTCACAGGACTTACAGGCTTTATATAGTCTGTATATTGAGGTCTTTAAGAGGTTTTCTTAACTACTTAGCTACTATTTAGCTGTAGAGTCTTAATTCCAATGCATAAAATTCAGATTTTTTATCCAGTATAGGATTTTCTTAATTCTTAACACACCATAATGAATGACAGCCTTAACAGAGAGGCAGCTCTAGAGATATCACAGGTGGCAGAATCAGCTACCTTTGAAACATCTGAGTTGAACCTGTATGACAGATGATGCTTAAGAAGTGAAAAAGTTTAGATACTTTTGGCAAAGGTAAGCCTGCTTTATTTTCCAGATTATCATTTGGAAAGGGTAGAGGGAGATCTCTCTCAAGTTTGGCCGTCCTTTCGGAAGGCGAAAAGGGGACCGGGGTCAGAAACTTCCCCTCTGGCCACAAACAAAACGGAAAATCCAGGAAGATCAGATGCATTTTGATTGAGCAAGGGAACTATTTGAGAGAAAGCAGGAGGGAAATGGCAGGCCCAGAACGGACAAGAATAACACACTGAGCGCAAGGTTAAGAGAGAATAATGCTCTTGCTCATTAGTAATAGCTTCCTATTCCTGAATGTTCTGTGCATCTGGAGGTGGGAGCAATCCCGGGAACACTCTGCACTGCACAGACGGACACGCTTTTACAGGACGAGGCCTTAAAGGCAGCCAGCGGGTGGGAAAGGCCGGCGGCACAGCCGGGGCACCCACCCTTTTGGAGACCAGGTGAAAGACGCCTGCCAAGGTCAGGCATTCAGTCACCAGGTGGTGCATTTAATTTAAAAGGAGTGTTAACCTTGTTTACACAAAATAACACCAATATGCAGAGAAGCAGTAAATCCATTGTCGTTAAACAGCGGGGAGGCCGGGCCGCGCTGGCAGCCTGCCCGCCCTCCGCTCGGCCTGGCACCGCCGAACGCCGGCCTCGCGGGCCGCAAGGCCCCGGGCCTAGGGATGGTGCTGGCAAAGCCTGCGCTGCAAACGCTTGCGGTATGCCCTCCCTACCCTCCGGTTGACTCTTTACATTCTTGTCAAATATATTTAGAACGAGAGGTGTCCACTTGAAGGGAAACATTTGTTAATCGCTTAAATGCAGGAGCCTGGCAGCGCGCCAAGTTTACATTTATAAATATGTAGTATCTGTTTCCAGCTAAACAAGGAACTCCTGACCCCCCTCACCCGCAATCCGGCAAATATATATATATACACATATACCGGAGGGGAACTTGGAAGGCGGAGGGGGGGGGAACTGGAAATGATGAACAGAACCAGCTTGGCCGAGGCAGGGCCAGTCCATCCCCTCCCCTCACCGCCATCAATTTGTTCTCCGCCTCTGTCTGCAAGTGATGTAGATAACAGCGCAGAAAGAGGATGATGTATCTTTAAGTAATGAACAGATTAAAGTTAAATTCCTGTTGACCGAGACAGTTGTGTTGACATTCCTGTTGTTTACAGGCAGCTGTCTCTGCTAATGACACTTTGATAACTGCAGTGAGGCTGCTGTTGGGCAGGGGGATGGGGGCAGGCAGAGTCAGCCGGGTTAAAGAATGCTCTGTTTAAAACCCGGTCATCCAATTAAACATTAAAGCTGGAGCAGGGATCGTCGGCAGCGGTGCTATTCGGGAAGGGAAAATTCTGGGCTGCTTTTTTAACTTATGCTCAGATTATGTGGCTTAGAGGTCAGGCTGCCCCAGTTTGCTAGAGGATGGGGGAGATTCCGAGAGTACTTAAGGCAGAAAGCAGTAAACTCTGTCAAGCCACCCATGCGCTGCCATGACACGGGCAAGCACACACAGAGTCGCCGGCGGCGGGTTGGGACCGGGGTCAGGCAGAGGTCCCGCGGGACTGCCTCCCTCTCCTGCCGCCCTTCAAACGGGCAGCAAGACAGAAAAGATGTACCAGCATCCCGCCCCCGCATCACAAGTCCCGTGATCTTCTCCCATCTTCTCCGCATCACTCTGAAATAAGTTGCTTTGCAGGGCACACTCTGCTGTAGTTTTGTTTACCGCTTGCTCTTAAATTAATATGTTTACCATTAACAGCTCTCCTGTTTGGCTGTTGGCTTCTTACCGCAAGAGCTAAAGTGAAATCCTGGAGCCTGTTCCTCAAGTCCTTGCTCAGGTCAAATTCCCAAGGGGAGCCCATAAAGCCCAAGATCTACCAGGTGATAAACTTTAGACGTGTAAATAGTCTACCAGATATCCTCCTCTGGTGAAAATTAAACAGATGTTTAAGCACTCTACCAAATCAATGCCCAAAGAAGATAGCACAGGCCGACACCCCCCGTCAGACATCAGCCCCCACTGCCTTCGTATCAGCAAGGTTTGGTCCTACTCAGACCTAGAAAGTAGCTCTTCTGATGCTGAAGGCACCTGGCATTATGTTGTTGCCTCAAAGTTTCAGGCACTGCAGAGGACTGCTTAAGATGCAGACGCTTCTTTCCCATCTTTTTGTTAATGAAGCCAAAATTTAAAGCCTTTAAAACAATGTGATAATGCCTCTTTAATTCCAAATCAAATGCCACATGCTCATTAACTATAGGCATTCATAGAAATCAATGGATTTATTTTTGAATTTATGAAGTCACTTTAATGGACTTCATACTCCAAATAAAAGTACTGAAAAGGCAGCATTTCCTTCCATCACTAAAAACACCACTGCTTCTGTAGGAGAAGCACATTTCATGCAGCAAGAACGTTTACAGTAAACACAATTTAAAAGAGTATCAATTAGAGGGAATGTACCTTGCTAAGAAATCTTGGCTCCTTTTATTGATCCAGGCAATTAGAAATTGAATCTTTCTAAAGTTAAGAGCATCACTTGGTTTGACATTTTCCCATGAAACATGTCCTTAGGACTGGGAGGAGTGTAGCTGTGCTCCACGTACAGTTTGAAATATTTGGTAGACAGAAATACACCCATATTTTGTGTAAACTCCCAACATGCATGCAAAAAAAGCCCAAATCTCCTAACAGCACAGAAAATCACCGTTGAGCTCCAGAAATAAAAGCCTCGCGTAAAAAGCGTCATTTGCACCCATGCCTAACCTAAGCTTAATGGCAAATCAGGTCGTAACCATATTCAGTTTTACCAGACGAGCAGGGTTACATCAGCCCGATTTCCAGTGGGAGAATCTCCGAGCAAAACTTGGAGCTGCTACAAGAAACGACGCTGGGGGTGAGGCGGTAGCTCCCGTCCTCCCCTGAGACTCTGTGTTGTACCAGCGCCTCCGTGTTTCTGATAAGACGCCGGACCCAAGCTCTGACTTATGGCCACTTAAAGATACTATAGCACTTTTCACTCGCAGGAACAAGAGTGTCAGAACCGGTGCCTTGGCTGCAGTCCAACTTGGTAATTACTTTTTGCATTTCTAAACATTGCCGGTGTAGAGGCGGGCAGAGGTTATTTTCTACTATTGAGTAACACCAAGTCACAAAGAAGGGCCAGAAGAGCTGGCAGCATTTCAGTGGGAGTGGGAGAGATCTCTGCCGTCTGTAAAGCGTTTTGGGATCCTTCAAGATGAAAGGTTCATTAACAATTGGAAGTTAATATTAGCATAATAATCAGTCATAGCTCTTCTTGTAAAACCTACTCAAGAGATCCCACGCTGCAGGTTTCCATTCTCCAGCGCAAATTTATACGTGTTTCCCAATCTGCAATGAGCGGAGTCCAGCAAGAATTTTCCATTTGAATGATTTTCCAATAGGAAATGCAGTTTCTTAAGAATTAGGATACTGGGGGGAAAAAAAAAAGTTAAGTGAGCCCCAAATTGCTATTTCTCCATCTGGTGAACAGAAGACTGGAATTCATTTTTAATTTGTTTGGTCTGAAAAAGAACATACCAATTTGCTGAAATTATTGAAATGTAAATGCTGTATAGTCAAAGACTTTCTTTAAGGAATAAAATTCAAGAAATATCATTTTATGATAAGAAAGGTGATTTAATATGAATATAGGCACTCTTGGAAAGATTCAATCTACTTAATCGAATGCAAAATGCAAAAATAAAAAATTACATTTTCTAGATTAAATGTTTCAATATTTCCTTTCCGAATAGCATTTTTCTTTTGGAATTCGATTCTATTCAGAAAGTATTAAGTAATGCAAATGCTCAGAGAGCCACAGAGTTTCAGGTCAAGGCAAGTTTTCAAGATTCAAAACAAAAATTTCAGCTTGCCGACAATCAAACAAATCCATCCTTCTGTGATTCTGCCACATACAGGTAACAATAGTTACATCATTTGCTATTATTTGCTTCCCATGCTCTCACCAGGACCGGACATACAATTTCCATGCCAATATATGTCATTTTCACTAGTAGCTTTTTCCTGGCACGAAGCAAATTAATATTCACTATATTGAAATGAACTGGTCTTTGATCAAGGGTACTTTTACCTGTTGACGTCTGTTCAACAAGACGCATGGAAGGGGAGCATGACAACCAGGTACACGTTCGGATAAGAAAATGAGTTATTTTTCTTTGCAAGAAACTCCAGTGGAAGAAACTCATATACCTACGCTGTACTACTGCTGGGCTTGTCATGCTGCCTGAAGAGGTAGTCTCAGTAACATCACCAGCTTCTTTAATGTGTACATTTTTTCCATCAAGAGGAAAATAAAGCAAATCTTTTAGACAAAAAAAAACAAAAACAAACAAAAAAAAAAACCTGCAAATAATCCACAGGGTGGAATTTTTTTTTCCCTATTCTTGTTTTCATTTGCTGAGGTTGTTGGGGTTTTTTATGTCTTGGAAACTTAGACATCAAAAGCAAGTCAGAATAGCTGGACACTTAACTAATTAATTAGTTTTGGTCTAAGTTGCAAAAATATAGACAACAAATTTCTTTCACCCTGAAACCAAAAGCAACATTGAAAAACACAAGTATCCAATTGAAATAAAGCAGACAGGATATTAGCCTTTAAATTAACATTCAAGTTCTGAAGGAAAAAGCAATTTTCAAATTTATTAGCAAGGTGGGATGCTACAGCAGTGGAGGCAGAGAACACTATTTCCAAAACACACCTGGAATGGGAAAAACAGTAAATTTTGTAAATATAGTGGAAGTGAGCGTGTTCTCAGAGTCCATAATGCACTGTGAGACATTGGTATTAGAAGTCATTCGCTGAACAAGTTAACTTATTTTTCTTTTTTTTTTTTTTAATTCATTCAACAATTAGTCAAAAGTCTGATGTTCGCTTTTGCTGATCATTTAGATTTCAAAGGCTGAGGAGGAACCAAACTACAGCAATTTCATCTTAATTCAAATGTCAACCTTCTTACTGAACCTTGCACATTACTTGGAGTTTTAGTCAGATTTATTGTGCTACAAGACAGACTTTTCACACGAATAAATGGTGTCTTGATTAGTACTGAATGTGTATCATGAGAGATTCCTTGGATTACAAAATAATGACCAGTTTCTAACTAGCACTCCTGTGTCTTTTACCTTTATAACACTATCAACCAACTGAGTTGACACAAATTACCTCATTTTGGGTTTGACGCATCATTTTATTTCCATTTACTACTGACTTAAGCACACATAATTACTAACTTAGGTCACAAACAAATGTGACGGACAAGTTTCACACTGAGCAAAATGTTTTATTACGTGGCATTACTATCAACCCAAGTTAATTAATTAAAATTAACATAAGCTGTTGGCTAATTGCAGCCCAGGAGAAATTCTACTGCACCCGATGGTATAACATCGGAAAATTATCACAATATTTTAAAGCTTGACAAGTTCCAGTGAAAAGCTGAACATTAATGGAAGCAGGTTACCACGGTAAATAGACCAATGCGGACTTTTAGCATGGAAATATGTATTTTCAGCTTTGCAGTTGGCACAGAAGAGGCAGGAGCAATGCTGTTTTGAAAATGTTTATGTTTACGTTGCAGTACGAACATCCTCTAAATAAAGTGGATTTTTTTTTCAGCGGTCTTCTAACTACAGCTGCATGAAATATTATCTTCCTGATGGCAAATGCCAAAAAAATTATATTAAGGCCAAAAAAATGATGTTAAACCCTTTTATGAGGAAGTGAAGAAAGGGAAAGCAAATCAGTATATTTCATTTATGTGACTATAAGGCCCGGGGAAGATTGGTTTAGTTAACATTGCTTAAACAGAAAGTGGCAGCTCCATAAAGGTATTTAGGAACCTAATTCTTATTAGGTGCCCAACTACCCTTCACGTTTATGGGAATTTAAATCCCTAAACCCTTCTGTGGCCTGCTTTCATGTGCCTCCTTGGTGATGGCGACATCTGTAAAAACTAAGGGGTTTTTTCCATTTACTAGACATCTGTTCACAAGAAATAATTAAACAAGAAATGGATCCATCTACAGTATTTGAACACCCAAAATTCAAGATGCCTGTGAGAATCCCCATGTTCACCAGAACCACCAAGGATGCGCAATGGCTTGCTCAAACACGTGTGCTTCCACTCCACGGCTGTTTGGCAATTGAAAGATCTTGAAACATCACCACCCTTGACGGGCGTGAGACACCACAGCAGACGGACAGAGGAGAAAAAACTGAGTTTTGAAAGGAGAGTTTCCTCTCCAAGGCAGTCTGAGCAGCCTCCCCGCGCGCCGTGGTGCTGCTCCAGACACGATTAGTGCGTGTGTAAAGATAGTTTGGGGGCTGCAATGAAACGGAGTGAGTGTAAATAGAGGAAATATGTCTTTACCTCCTGAGTAGGTCCTGACTGGTCCAGCTTCCAAGTTCGATCCAAAACACCAAGTTGCAGTATCTTTCTGGAGATTCTGCCTATGTACAGTACATAGCCACAGGGTTTATTAAAGCTCCCGAGACTGTTTGCTGGAAGCAGCTTCTATTAAGAAAGGCACTAGATTTTTGTTCTGTTAATACAATCTTTTACTTATCTACTGTCAAATGTATAATAACTATGGCTGTTTATATAGCTGCTTAAAACTAGCACATTAATTTCAATTAAACTGAAAAACGCGGAGGGGAGGGAGGCTGCGAGGTTACTACATTTATGGGAATATATTAATCATTGACCTGGGCAATATTTAATGCAGTTCGTTCTCATGTCCAGCTCACGCTCACTGACCAGTACACCGCTACCTAAATGTCTATTCCTATTTACCCCAGAGACACAATAAGATAAACAAACTACTGTCCCCGTGGCTTTCATTGTAGGCAAACAATACCCAGTACTGATGTGCCTTTCTGTATTTTGTCTGCTGTTTTACAACCTTATAAAAGTCTGCTTTTCTATCTAATACTGCTTTTTAAATGAGTTAATGCCAGGAGAAATCAGCATGCATTACCTATATCATCTTTATTGCCTCCTGGTGTTTTGGTATTCCTGGGATGATTTCACTTCCTAACGAACCTCCAAGCCCGAGACAGTTGAGCCATCGAAGAAATATATCTTGGTTTGGTCTCCTACCCACTTGGCAGGCTGTAACTTGTGGCAGCACTGAAGCATAGCAACACTTTGAAAGGTAACCATAATCTGGTTATGTTCAGAGCTACGCAGCTTTTGTTCCCTTTATTTGTGCCCCTCCTCTCTTTCTCATTTTATTCGGCAAAGACCAAATTTTTATACGCATTTCTGCAAATCATTTTTTCAGGGTAGTGCTAACGCACAAGGGAAAGGTTGGGCTTCCGTGAATCCCACACCTCTAGGACAGACTGGCCATTCACAAGCTTTACCCTAACCTGGCATTGCTCCTGTAGGCTGACACCAAAGCTTCCACCCCAGACCTCCACCCCACCCACGGAAACTGGGGCAACATGTCAGCTGCTTCCTAGCACGAGCACAGGTGAAAGAATGAGGCCTTTTGACAGCAAAACCAGGTGCAATTCATTAGTGTCATAACCACAGAGGTATTTTGCATTCATCAAGGTCACAGGCATCCTTATTCCCTTTTTATTTTTCCACTAGACTTTGGTGGAAATTCCAGGCTCAGCAGCCTGATGGTTAAACCGCTGTGGCTCAGATATTTTCTTTCACTTTTATCGAAAGGCAGAAGATTAAATTCATGTGAGTCCGTATTTGTGCAGAAGTGAAAAATGTCATGAGAGTCATATAGTGGTTCCTTAAACTGACTATGAACTAACCCTACAGATATCTCATGCAACGAGGTCTCCTGGGCCAGAAGAGTAGGGTAGGACTTGTTTGTCAGACCATGTTGTCTCTAATATTTTGGCTGGTAGGTGCAGAGATACGTTCCTAAAACCTATTGCTGAATTTTCCACTTAACTCTTGAAGATTTACACCAAGCTACTGTACTTTGGCCCTCCTCCATTGCCTGGGTCCTGTAAGCAACCACTGAACACACAAAACCCCCTACCTTAACCTGCTACCATGAGCTCAGAGGCAATATGAGGATGAAAAGGTGTGGAAGAGATCCAAGCACAAGAATGAAGAGCAGAGTATTTTTTTCTAATGTAGTTATAATTCTTATTTTTGTTTGCATTCAATGTGGTAAATCCCAGAGAAAGTTAAGTAGAGGAAAAAAAAAATAAAAAAATAAATGCCCTGTTTGGTTACTTTATTCCTAACAAAAAATCTGGAATATTTCTTCTAAGGGTTGGTGTACCATGAGAGTTCTGTTCTGCTCTGTCTGGCTATTGACAAAAGTAATCATGCATGTTGTTAGTTGAGAAAGTAATATTCTTTGTCTTTCTAACAAAGACTTTAGTCCAACAATGATGGGTCAAAGGGTTGCACGCTGATCTGTAAAGGGGAAAAAAAAAAATCTCCCATAAAACTAAATGTCTTTCAGAGTTACAATTATTTGCAATTATCTAATTCAGCATAAAAGGCAAACATGATGTCACAGGGTCTTTGATACTATAAAAGGCTCTTTTTGTGAAAGCCCTTTGATCCCTACTAATCCACACGCCAGGTATTGCTGATTTAATTGCCTGAAATGTAAATATAAATTACTGAACAGAGCTCTGTGCTAATTTTATTTATTGTGATTGGTTTTTTATGGATCGTTTTCCACACTCGAAAGTGTTCTTGTTGCATTTCTACAGTATTTTAATGACCTCTGCATAGATACTTTTAATTGTATAGAAAAAGTAATAACCACTGTGAACTTGCTAACATTTGCTCAGAAACACATGCGATGGAGGCAACGGTACTGACTTCATCGTGTGCGCCGTTGTGCATGTGTATGCATGTGTGTTCTGCAGGAAAATGAATTATATCTTCCTGAATATGTCTCAGGAGTAAAATTTCTCACATTTAAAACACATGCAGGCTTCAATTTTTAATCCCTGTTGAAAAAATGAGGCAGTTTATGCTATTGATACAATTCTTTTTCTTAGACCTCCTGTCCTTTCTGTTCTTTTAGTTCTTTACCTACTTATTTCTTTCGGAGCCAATAGCATACCTGTATTGCCAGACAAGGGTGGCGTAAAGAGAAATTGCAGTTGATTTTGCATGACAAAAACTTAATACAAAATTAATGCGGTGGAATAGCTAATTCAGGGCTACGTGTGTAAAAGAAAGAGCAAAAAGAGAAAGGGAATCCTGAAAAACAGTCAACAAAAGTTTCTAAAAATTGTTTCCTACGGGCAGTCCTTGTGCAATCTCCCCTGCAGACCAGGCAGCTATCGGCTGTAAAGCGTCTCCGCTATGAAAAGCGAGCTTCAGCGGTGAGACTATTTCCTCATCCACATAAGGATTTCTTGGTAACCCCAGTGAAATAAAACAAAAGGATTCTAGCTGCAGAAAGCTTAGCTGCCTTTTAATTATACATGGTATTTTGGTATTAGCGATTAATATGCACAGGAGTCTAAAAAAAACTAGCAGGAAGCAATAAGAATGATTTTACCACACTAAAAAACTGAGGCAAGGTTTACACTAGAATTACAATCTGAGCCTAAACAATGACAGCCATTGTCTTGCAATAACATCTGAAAATTGAGAAGTTGCTGGCCTGAGGTGAATCTCAGGGCAGTGAACACAACCAACTTTCAAAACATTATTAGCTAACATCAATAACTCTATCTTATTAAAATCTCCAATGATAGCACACGTAAAATCACCTTTTGTTAATGGAATACAAATACGTCTTCCTCACTCCGCTGAAATCAGGCTAACTCGCTTCAGAAAACATGGCAAGCGAGTAGGGGGTTTGGAAGAGGGGGGACTCAAGTATTAACACTGGTCAATGACATTAGTGTTAGAAAAGAAAGAAAGAAAATGAAGAAAAAAAAAAGAAAGGAAAAAGAAAACTCCAATTAGAAGTATCCTGGGGTTATTAGAGATAACACTGCTCATATCCAATTAAGATGAAAACCATTTTACCAGTTTAATGTGCCACCTCTGGCAGTTTTGGTTTATTAGTTTTATCAGACTTCAGAACTGAAACTCACAGTGATATGTATGCTGTGTACTGGAGAGATAAATGTTAAGGCTTAGAGATTAATTAGTATAGAATAAGATGCTTGAAACATTGTTCCTTAACCACGGGCGTTGTGCAGTTTCTCAGGGAAAAATACTCTTTTTCTGAGGCAGTCCCTTCAAAGGGTTACTTTGGATATTGTGCGAGGAAATTACCTACCTGGAACAAGGAGATGCGTTAACTTCCTTTGCCACCCATACATGCAGGTGTGTCAGATACCCGGCTAACCCAACACAAAACCGCTTTTCCATGCTGAGGAGAAGGTGCTGACCTCAAATCAAAAGCTGAGAGCAGGGCAGTTTGGGTGGTGGACTCTCTCAGCCCTCTGGTTCACCTGTTGAACTCAAGGTTGTTTCAGTTTTACCAGTTCTGTCTCATTTGGGGAGTGTGGGCTACCAAGGTGGCATATGATGCAAAAAAAAAAAAAAATATCAAACACGCTGTTTCTTTTAACATCTGGTGTTTGATCAGCAAATGTTACAAGAGAATCCTCATGTAAAAGCTATGAAGCAAAAGGAAAAATCGCCAACAAAATATGGAGCAGGACCTAAGAATAGAGATTAGATGGGGGAAAAAACTAGAATCTGGTTATTGTGGAGATTAATTGCTTCCGTACTGAATAATCATCAGAATAAATATAAAATCACAGAGTAACATCTGTGCTAGACAGGCCTCTAAAGACGAAGGAGTTGGGGCCACATATTTGTGCAAAGCAAATTCTTCCTTTAAGAGGACAAAACTCTCCTGCAGCATTTCCACAACTTCCTCCTCTGGGTGGATCAAAAGCAGCTTTTATTAATCCCACTTCCTAACCAGGATAAAATTAGCAAGTTTGAATGAAATATGGAAATTTAGAACAGAAGTCTTTCCTAGTTTTTTTTAACGGACAATTTTAAGCCAGAGAAAGCACTGAAGATTGCTTGAGGTCCCCTTAATGTAAAATGTGAAACGCAGCTCAATTCCTAATTCTATTCAAAATAAACGCCCAGAAATGCAAATACCTGAAAACCAACCGAAAAAGTCCTATGGCAGGTATAGAGAAGCAAGTGGTCTTTTTCAGTGTCTGTTTGCAGGTTCTATATCAACCTCTTTGACTCATTTAGGTTGCAGATCTCAATTTGATAACGACAGAGTTGAGAAGAGTTTGTTACAGTTCTCGAGAAATAACTGAGAAATAGATTTTGACACCTTGATGAGGCAAACTCGTTGAGAATTGTAATTGGCTTAATCAAGGTGAGTTATAACAATGTGATTAAAAATAAAAATAAAAATAAACCCCAACCTAATTCAAGGATGCTAGCGTTACGGGAAAACATAGCCCTGAATATCAGGGTACGTGATGAATACAGAATTATGGAGTTCACACAAGTAGTTTTTGTGCCCAAGCTGAACTATAAGAAAAATTACTGGTTTTCCAGCAGTGAAACCTTAAGGTTGATTTCAAGAAATCATGAGCAGTGAGGTTTCTTATAGACCACTGCAGCTCGAGAAGGAAACACATTTATCTGTGTATATTTATATATACACAAACATAGACATATGTATTGTTATTACATTTCTTTACTAAAAGCTCTACCTCGTGTATTTGTTTGTACTTTATTCCCAGCACTTTAAAAGAATTTAAAAATCTGCCACAGGACTAGAGCCCAAGTATAGTGCATTTCTAATCCACTACAGCCACCAATTTTCTCTGTGGGCTGGAAAAATGGAATCTAGAGCAATAAAACCGAGATAATATGCACTAGTCTAATGGCAGCTAACACATAGTACTTTTAAAACATTTAAATTATGATTATTGACATTATATTTCATCAATGACTTGTTAATATTACGATTAGTGCTGCTGCTCTTATTTTCCTCTTATTTTTGATTAATACAGGTCCAAAGTTTGAGAAGCATTTTCATGAGAGCATTTTCTTTCCCTGCTAGCAGAAACACAGTATCAAAAGCTTATAATTTCATTGCATTTTTAATCAAAACATTTAATAAATAAAATGGAGCCTCTAATATCAAATTAAGAAATAAAAGCTTTCATCCTGGGATCACTTTGTATATTCTTAACTCAAATTATCAAAAGCATTAATTTCAAGATTGAAATGGTCACCCTTATTTGCACTATCTTCAGTATTCGTTTCACTGTAGAATAGGCTGCCCCTTCTTCACAGCCACCAAAAAAAAAAAAAAAAGCCCTGAAAAATATCTCTGCTTGTTTAGTCACTGTGATTAATCTAGCTGAAGGTACATGAACAAAAAGAGAAGGGTCTTGAAGTCAAAAGGCCCACAGAGGAGCTGAATCTCTGATTGACTTCAAGCAATGTATCCAATTAATGTCCCCCTTCTGCTGAAATCCCTACAATAGTTTCCCTATTTCTCAATCTATTTCTCTCTGAAAGAGTTTCATGTCCACCCACATATAAGGCCCATAATTTGTGGCTAAATGGCAGCTGCAGCTCAGTGCTGGAGGCCTTTCCTCAAATTGGTCTTTAATTGGTATAATCAGGAGCTTGAATTATTGGTTCAACCAAAGGAAAAGTATTCATTCGAACCAACAGGATTGCTCTCTCTTTTTCTTTTAAATTAGCAATAAATTAATGACTTTTCAAGATGTTAAAGAGAAACTAAAACCTATGCACAAAAGATGGGATTCATTAATAAAAGCCAGTCGGTTTCATTCTCATTAAGGAGAAGAGCATTTAGGCAGCGACTTCAAGTCTTTAAAAAAAAAAATAGCTAGGGAGAAGCAGTACAGACTTGGGTGGGTACAATTGAAAATCAAGATAACTTGAACCGTGACCTGAAGAGATCATCAACCTAAGAGGACTTCGGGCTGGCTTCCTTTATCCCATACAGCCTCTTTTCTTTTGCAAATTCTGCTGAATTGTGACAGGTTTTTTTGTTTGGGTTTTTGGGGTTTTCTGGTTTGTTCTAAAATGTCAGGCGCCATCTTTTAATCCTTAAATGTAGCTTGATAAATTAATTCCAGAAACTCAATGCGGTTGAAGGGCAGGAATTGGATCAGCCATTCCTATTATCCTGAAATGGACTCTGCTTCAAAAGCGAGCTCCTGTAAGGGCTCAGGTTGTGTCCTTCCCTCTGTTTATTTAGTGCCTGGTTTTAACCAAAGAACTCATCTCGATCGGAGCCTTTGGTCTTTAATAAATTTTATAAACATTTATTATGTGTCAAAATCACCTGCTTTTGTCAGACAGCCAGAGCACCTAAATGCTATAATCCCAGGACTTTTGACATCTGTATCCTTTTCCTAATAACCATGGTTTATTTGGGATTGTTAAAATTAAAAAATGAAGCTTATAAAAGACAGGGCTCATCAACTCCTCTAAAGATTTTTAGGCAGGGCAACTCCTTTCCTTGGCCACTGATTGAAGTACTTAAAGTGATGGCACAAGAAGCATTCACCAGTAAAAGCAAAGCTATGGCTGTGGACAGCAGAAAGATGGCCTTGATCTCCTATGTCAACAGAGTGCGTCAGCAAGTGGGGAAATTCCAGCATTTCCCTTCTTCCTGGGATCACTGGTATGGAGTAGGGCAGCTGTGAGATCCCTCCCTTCTTGAAGGGCCGTGGCTGGCAAGTAGGGATGAAATCCCCTCCAGACTCATTTGCCAAGCAAGAGCATGATTGCACAGCAGTTTGCAGTAACACAAGAACTTCATTTGCTTGCACTCTAAACACACAGGACTTCACTATTCCTGTTCAATATGCCCAGAAAGCTTTGCAACATCTAAAGAGTTAATAGACATCTGCAACATCTGCAGCGTTCCTCTTTTCTGCCTCTTCACAGAAAGTACAGCTGCACACATTTCCAGCTTGGTCTGGATCAGGGACACAGCCTCAAGAAGGAATAGCTGTAAAAGGTCCCATGTATTCAGACACACTGAAGCACTTCTCCTTTAATTGTCACCTTCTCCAAATTAGCTAAGCATAAGGCCACCTCATTTTTTTTCCGTGGAGAGCTTCCCTGTGCTCCAGCAATGGAAACCGCAACCCAGAGACAGGGTTTGGTCCTCCTCCTGTCCAGCCGTGATCTTAACTCCTATGAAGAGATCCGCCATGCTCAGGAGAAGCAGTGGCCCTGTGTAGGAAGTCTTCAGCTTCTGTCGCTGCAGACTTCAGCAGTGAATTGGAGCTACCATTCGTTTGCTGATTATATTGGACAAAAGAATCGAAATTACTATCTACAGCTGAGTCATGTGCTCTTTTAGCTTCCCCCTTTGGAAGAGCAATTTTTCAACCACTTCTTGCCAGGTCTCAATCAGAGCCCTTCTTAGTTGGAATTACAACAAATAGGAAAATAACGGTGCTTACAGCATTTAATTATCATGACTGAAATATTATTATTGTCTCTCTTGGCCCTGACACGGGGCTAGAATTCCTTAAGGTGACATTTCCAAGGCACAATGAAACATGTTTTACATGAGATTCCTTAAAACCCATCAATTATGCATGCTACAAAAACTTGTTATTGTACTCTGAGGACATGATCCAAACACCAGTTGTGGTTATTGGAGATCCACAGGGCTTGGATCATATCCTAGATCAGCTGTATGGCCAGCTATCAAAGTAATAGCTTTTTTTTCTTCTTTTTCTGACAACAGTCTTAAAAGGTTGAATCTTCCTCTTTTACTGTCATAAAAATACAGATAAAATCTCTCACTTTATGAATATTTTTACTTTTTTTTCTACTTGGATAGAGCAGCAAAACTTTTTGAATTTGATAATTTCTATGTTAAACGGTGTGTGAGAGCATGTGTGCATGTGTGCGTAAGCAATCCTCAAATAGGTTTGTAAGGTCTCCAAATAAAAAAAAAACAAACCTGTATTTTTACACTTTTCTATCTTTTCATTAATTAAAAACGTGATTCTCAGTACCAAACAAAATGAAAACCAAATCTTAAGAACATTAGCCACATAAGAACACAAAGGAGCTTGGTACGTGTGGTTTTTTCCCCCAGGTTTTATTAGAAGTCATTTTCCTGCCCAGAGTGAAGGGAGGTAGCGTCCTTCCATGCGGTGAAGTTATAGACCGACTTGCTTCAGGTTTTCTCCGCTCACATGTTGCCACCAGCAAATTATTTACAAGCCTCTTATCGAAAGTTCTTTTGATGTCTAAGAGAGTTGTGAGTCATTGTGACGCAGCCCTTCCGCGTTCACCACCTTGTCATAAAAGTTAGAAAGATTGGCAGAAAAATACCCAATAAGAGAGAAGTTTAGTTAATGCAGTGGATTAGCGATCGCTCTTCCCCCCCCCTCCCTTCCCCTCCCTTTTTAAATCTGAATATTTAACACCAAGAGAGAAACCCGTCCTGGTTTTCGGCTGGAATAACAGCAGTTTCTGTTTCTAACCTGGGAAGAATGTGATGGGGATTGAAAAGCACCCCTGTCCTATTGTTAGACTCCCCCAGCACTGATCCTTGCTTTTAACATCATAATGAAGGATGCTCTTTAGTGGATTATCTTGAGAAGGGATTAACTCCTTCAAGACTTCTTAGGAGGCAAGGTGTTTTGAGCCCTAAATACACACCAATTGCCTGCTTAACTTTTCATCTTATTTTGAAAACTGCCCAGCTGGAATTCAAATTCTTTTCCATAGAGCTGAATTTTCTTAGTAGCAAAGTTTGAGTCAGGGGCAGCAGATGCTAAAAATAAATACCGTTCATTTAATCGTGTGTAGCCAAATGTTTCGGTTACTTTGCCGAGGCAGGCATGGCAGGATAAGACTCAATCAAAACTTTGCTGCAAATTCAACAAAGCTTTAAATTCTCTCTCTGTCGCTCAGGCACATGAAATAAGCCTCCATGGCCTAACCTCTCTTATAAGGCTTTCTTTTTAACGTGACGGAGAGACATACTATAGACAGATAGATGGATAAAGTACATTCCATGACACTCATATAGATTTCTTTTTTAATTTGTATTAATATATCACTTCTCTAAAGAATTAATAGGGCTGCACACGGATGTGCCTAGTGATATTTATGCTGTAGGCAGACATGCGTGTACACCCAGCAGATGTACGCGCATAGGGATACGTGCACCCGGATGGACACACACCCCCCTATATCACTCACAACCCTATTAATACATGCACATATATATATACATATATATATGGGATTTGGCCGCTCTACCTTGGCTTTCAACAGCATCATTATCAGCATTGTTTTATGACACATTTGCTGTAGCATACAAAATGCCTAGCACAAAAAAAAAAAAAGCACTGAAAAGAGGACTAATTGCTCTATAATTTATAATCAAGTGACTTCTTCAACCTATGCTTCTTTATCTTAATAACCATTCATTTATGTCTGCCTAATTTATTGGAAGTGAAATCTTGTATTTGTTCCACGTTCGTCTTATCCCTCAGCTAACCTTGTCTCCATTATTAACCTACTCCATTGTTTCGTATTCTGCTTGGCAAGGAAGAAGGGAGATTTCCCCCAAAGTTTTTCTTCCTTTCCTGTTACTCTTCACTTTACTAAAAACTTGTGCTCTGCTAGGCCTGAAGTGTAAAAACACTTATTTTTGTTGACAAGGGTTGTGGGTGTTTTCATTTCTGCAAGACTGGCTGTGGGGGTGGGGATTTGAAGTATACTTTCCACAGAAAAACCGAAGAAACGTGGGGGATCTTTTTTCTCTTTTAAAGGAGGGAAATTCTCAACTTTCCTGTTTTGCTCCCCCTGGTTTTGGGCCTTTCTTTTTGGCACTTTCTGCAGCTACTGCATAGATAATTTGCAACTTCATAAACAGTTTTTTCAATTGGATTACCCAGCCTGGTATACGAAAAAGAGTTGGCTAAAAGCAACCAAATAGACGATTCGGAGGGCAAGTGAGTTTTTTCCAATTTTAAGAAATGGAGAAGACCCAGGTGCACTCTTATTGTGAGCTAAATGAAATACCCTCTTATTCATTTTTGTAATAATAACTGTATTCCACAGACTATGCTTTAATTGTAAATAATCCCCCACATTCTTTCAGTGTAAACTCTTTAAGGAGTCATGAATTTTATTTATACTCTCTCACTCTTTGAGAGTCTTTTGTTTATTTGCTGTTTAGTTCTTTGTGAAATAACACTCCCAGAAGAAAATCCCCCTCTCTGCTTAAGGAATTAGCCCAGAGACAAAAGCAGGGAATTCTTTAAGCCTTGTTTTGTGCTAAGAGAAATGTTTGACATTTCTGTGGAGAGGTGTTTAGTTTGGATTCATTAGGTCTTAGGGACTCTTTTCTCTTTTTTGGCCTTTCAGTTTCTGTCACTGTTTTTTTTCTGTGTTTGGTAGACTGAAGAGAATTTACCAATGTGTAATTAGGTTTCCTACATTTGAATAGCAAAATCCAGTTGTGTTTTAAATAGGCGAGCTAAGCATTCCCCTCAACCAGCAGGCCCAAACCTGAAACCTGCTTTGTGAGCGGACGAAAGAACGGCAGAAGGAAGAAAAAGGCTTCCCCAAGGTTCCTTAATGCTTGAAACAAACACCAATAAGGCTCCACTAGTGCAACTCCATCGGTTGTAGCAAAGGGGGAAGCTGTGGTCTTCAACAACACAGAGTTCCCCTTAAAACTGGGCCTTAGAATGGTAAAAACACATATGCAATCTGTGTCATGTTATTGCTTCCTTCCTTGGATTTATACGGCTGGAAAATTATCAGCATAAATTGATACTGTATGATACTACTTCTAATGGTATAGAACAGCTTTATAAATAAGTTCCATCAAATTAGAACCTTTAGCTCAGCCTGGTGTATTTAAACAGTTTGTCAAAAGCAACACAATAGATGATCCGAGGGCAAAAATACGCGGCAAATACGCCTAAGGTCGCACAGCACAGGGCTTTTGTTTCGGTTTTGAAACACAGGTAAGGCTGTTAGGAGGAAAATGGGACTGCAATTCTAAAACGAAAAGAGTAAATCGTGAGTTTGTAATAAGAGACGAAGAGGAAGCTGTCCGCTGAAACAGCTGTTTTGGTCATTTTGAGCTGTTTGTGTCGGTACTAGCACTGGGCTGCTTTTCTTTTGAAAATGGCAGAAAGGAATGTGCTGGCAATTTCAAATTTTTTTTTTCTTCCCAGATTCTTATCGAAGTGGGAAAATCATCCAAACTGATCTTTCCTTAAACAGTTTCCATTTTCAAGCAGTCAGCAAATTTCCAGTGAACAAGGAATTTTCTTTTTAAAAAAAAAATCCGGGCAGACTACAATTTGAAACCTTGTTCTTAGCCAAAGCTGTGTTTGTAGGTAAAAACAGCCTGAACTTGTCCATTGGGGCTGTGCAACATAGTGGAAAATCAGAAGGTTAAAGACCAAGCAGAGTACAAAAAAAAATCAGCCCTAGAGTACACACATGCCGTCCCCTAGACATTAACACGGCGGTTTTACCAAATTTATCTTTGTACAGAAGCTTTACCTCAATTCTCAGTCCTCTTCTTTAAATGTAAATAGCCTGTTAAAGGACATTTTTAATGATGAGTTCCCTACTTATTTAACCATTTCATTCAACGTTGCCCAGATTTATTGACTGTCAGAGCTTTCTTCCTTTTCTGTTTTCTCTGGGACTTCCCTCCTGGGTGAGGAATGTCACTGCTGAAAAACAATGTTATTTAGCTGGCTTTTTAAAGCTACAATAGTTATGAACTCTAGATCATTTTTTATTTACTAACTGGCTGCTGCCAAATACAGCCAATTCAGCTGGTGGAAAGACTTCGTGCAATAGCTAACAAATCTGGAATATTCTTCATTGGTATATCTGGCAGTAACCACCTGTTGCGATGCCAAGCGTACAGTGTGAAACGTATCTGGATGTTGACAGACTTCAGTTTCATTGCAGAGCATCACTGCTATAACATAAAAGTTTGCTTTTTCTGCCTTTCAAATATGCTGAACACCTGCTCCTCTCATTGTTTTCCTATTTATTATTGCTTTTTTTGTCTTTAATTCAAGTCATAGTTGTGTTTTCTGATTGATAGAAGAGCTCTCTGGAGTCTTTCCACTGACTTCAGTGATTTCGATACTGGTCCCAGAGGTATAGGTGCATAGGGTTTTTTAGCTATGTATTATTTGCACAGCCCTCTGCCTGTATGTACTGATATGCCATTTGAGAGATTACAATTTCCCCCGCAACACAAGCAGAGATGACCTAGAGCCCATGCATCCTCTCCTTGAGGAACAAAAGATGCTGAAGGAAGGTGCTGAGAAGTAGCAACCAGTTACTGTGAGGCTGGGTTTCACCACAAATGTCCTCTTTTCCACCCAAAACTTTTACCTTGGCAGAATTTGAGAGCCTTACTGAGGACTTCCATAAATTTCACAGCTATAAAGCATCTGGCAGTCCCAGCCATGGCCAGTACAAGTGGTGTACAGTGATGCCCTGTGGGTGCACAGCAAATCTGAGACCCTTTGGATGGATGCATCAGATTTACTGCACATGCTCAGGGCTTCTGTCAGCAAGCGTGCACAGGGATCTATAAACAAGTGCTTCGAGAGAGAACTACGGCTGCCAAGCAAAACCACGGATAAAAATGTGAGCGCCCAATGTGTGCAGACTTCTTTTCCCCATTCCAGCAAGAAGCCCTTACAAGGGAGACTTGGGAAGGGCTGTGACACTTTCCCTGCTGTTATACCCAGAGCTCTACAGAGGACTTACTGTATGTGTTCTACTGAAGAGAATTTGGGGATTTCATCTTGCATAGAAAAAAAAAAAATTGTTTGTTCGTTTGATTTAAGGCAATTTGTGGTTGAAAATATTTTGGTCCCAAAATAAGTCAAAAAGGCAATTGATTCCTGCCTGATGCATTCTTTCCGCTTCTGTATGTCTTATATGATGCTATAGGATCCTCCTCTTTGGCTGGGAGAAGAGGGACACAAGTCCTTGTGGATGAAGTCCATGGGAGCACATGGAGGTGTGCTCTGTGGACTACCATAAGCAGGCAAAGTGCCTGCATGGAGAACGTGATATCTTGGGTCTACTGAGCCGTAGAAGTCCTACCTGGATGCATTAGTACCACTTCCTAGAGATTCAAACTATCGCAAAGCCCTTCTCAGAGAATGTATTAAAATTCCTCTCAAAGTTGAGTTCATGCATACCAGCATCCTTATAGACAGCTCAGTGCAAGTTTATGCTCATAGTACCACTCAAACAGCAGCGTGTTAGGATGCAAAAGGAAAACTTTAGAAACTAGTGCTGATCATATTACAATGACATCACGCAAATAGAAGTTGTAACATCAGCTAAAGCAATGTCCTTAGTTGTTAGTCCTCATTTTAAAGATATGGACAACTGATGCTATTCAGCTCATATATGGAAGGAGGCAGGGGCCTGTTTCATTAGCCTCAATAAATTTGGGATTTATTTTTCGTCTCCCATTCTCCGGGCTTTTTTAATAAAATACCATAATTATTATTATTATTAAGGAGGGGGGAAAAATAAGACAATACCTTTAGACATAAAAGAAATCAGAATGTCATTATTTTTTCCTATTTCCTGTATTCCAACATTTCCTGCAAGGCAGTAACCCATTCGTTACAGTGCCAGTACTAGAACTTTTAGAAAAGGTGCATAAAATCCTGGATAATTATGGAGTGAATTTCCTCCTTAACTCTATTAGTCAGTAGTTGGCTTCTGTCCTGAAGCATAATTGTTTATATCCCTAATGTATGGTTTCATCCTGTGTAATGTAACTGTGGATGGTCTCATTATCCATATAAGTGTTTAATAAATCCCTTTAATCCCGCTAAACTCATGCCTCAAAGATACTGTATTTTGTGGCAGTGAGTTCCACTTGTTAATTAACTACAGCATAAGAATGATCCTGAGTATAATTTTTGGAGCATTTTTCGTTAGAAGGTTCACATAAATTCACTTTGACACCGGTCGTTGCTGTTTCTTCTATTTTTGTAACGATACCCTAGTTCATCAATCAACTAGTAAAAAACTAGTGTTTTCCAAACAGTTAATTTTAATTGGGTATTTTAAAGTAGTCACAGAAAATGGATGCCTGCTCTGTCTTCAGCAAAGATATCATCACAGACCAGAATTGCCCTTATCTGTTTCATGCACAGAAACACAAACACGACCTGTGAGCCCAGTTAAGGTGGGGTGTGACTTCTCAGATGCTTAGCAGATGGTGCCCCAGGAGAGCAGCATCCTGCCTTCTTGAGAGGCAGCATCGCCCAATTCCTTGGCAAATTTTCACCTCCAGTTTGGGATGCAACAGCCCAGTCCAGGAGACCATCCTGGACAGCTTGCTGACCAGTCTTCTGCCTTGCAAAAGTCATCTCTTCCATGATCTTAAACCAGCACACCCTGTTCTGGCAGTGATCGTTCACCTCCAAATTCCAATACAATACTCTCCGGTCAACACATCTCTTAAAGAAAATGCCACGTACAGAAAAAAAAAAACTTCAGAGCCTATCAACACCATATTTAGTAGATCTGACAGCGCGGGACAAATCTGTAATGTCTTTAGGACACCAGTTCAGTTTTGGGAAGCAAAGAGCTCCAGCGCTGAGCCCTGCTCTGGCACCCTCCACCTCTCCTTTCCCTCATCTCAGGAACTACCATTTTCTTTTCCAACTCAAGTCTTACCCCTCCTATGAAACTAAATTATTTCAAAGAAAGACCAAAGATTAAAAGTAAGGTATGTAAATGGTGTAGGCTGTGATATCTAAGGCACGCAGACGTGCCGGAAAGAATATAGACTGATTTCTAAAAGGATTACAGCCACCAAAAAAAAGAAAAAGTTTGGATATTCACACAAAGAAGTAAAAATTCTTCAGAAGCTCCTCAAAACATACAGATTGCTCCTTTATTGTTATTGAAAACAGTTTATTTATACCTTCCATTGCAGCATGGGCCATAGCTTTTTAATGGGAAAGAATTAAATCTAATGTTATATTGTCCAACAATTTACACCGCTGTTCCTGCTTTTCTCCATATACCAGCTCTTATTACTCAATAAAATTTTGGGGTCCCGTTTTTTCTAAGGTGGACAACATAGAAAAATCAAATATTCTACTTACAAGATGAACCGGAGAGGATCTCTGGGTACTGTTAACAAAACCAAACCCACTTTTCCACAATGTGAGTCGGATCTGAGGGGACTGTAAGTTTTCATTTGAGGATATTGTTTCCATTATCATTTGTTAGGTTTCTTTTGTTGCAAAAATGGACTGTTTTCTGAAGTTGGATGCCACTTCTGAAATGGAAATCATGATGAATTATGGCACATTTTCCTTGCTATGCTTTATCAAGCTCATTAGAGATGATGCATGGTCTGAAGTTAACGCAACAAAAGACAAAAAGCAACATAGGAGGCTTCTCTTTCTTATCGCTAATGTTTACATATGAAACGAAATCATCCTGTTCCACTTGTTGCACTCGATGACCACCTCTTACAGGCAGATAGCACTCTCTGTAGCTGTAGTTTTCCTACAATTAGAACAGAAACCCGTGCCGCAAAATTTTAAGGGCATAAGTTAGCCCAAAACTTTTGTTCCTCGTTGTCACTATCTCATTCTAGATTCATTTTGACAAGGAATACGCATGCCAAGAAGCTTTTCATACTTTTGCAATGTTAAATGTAGAGAAATCTGAATTCATTCTGGAAGGGAAGGTTTTTGGAGAGTGTATTTCCACTGAAATAACCACACAACAAAAGATATTTTCTAAGTCTCATAGATGCTGATGCATCTTTTACCACAAGCCAAGACTTTCATCCAAAAACTAAACAGCTGTGGTGTAGTTTTCAGGCACTTAATATTTGCATAAACACGTTTTTTCTTTTGCAACTTGAATCAATCTTTCTATCAATAATCAGAGCAAACCTCCAAACAATTGTTTGAAGGGAAGAATTCAGTGAGGCTTTTCAATATTGGGAGGAGCCCTGCTTATATATTTCAGAGGAAATCTAATATCTGGAAAAGCTGGACACGGTTTGAAGTAGCTGGAAACATTTGCTAGAAGTGCTTCCTTATACGGGCCTTGATTCAGAAAAGCACTTAAGCACATGCTTAACTGTTATCATGTGTTAAAGTGCTTTTCTGGATAGGGATCCATTCTTAAATTGTAGGCAATGGGGCTAATCCAGCACTTCTGAAGAGGCCAGTGAAATGGCGCGCTCTGATTTCACTGGACCTTCTCTGACCACTCACAGACTATCAAATCAATAGTCCGGCGCTAAAAGATGATACTGGAAAAATGGGGGGAAAGAAATAAAAAGGCATGTGGAAAGGCAAGTGTGCTGTCAACGAAAGAATGGCTGTACTGGCGAGGTAACTCTTAATTTGAAAGGCAAGCCCCTTGTGTTTTGACTAAAGTGCATTAACTGGTACAGCGCCCCATGACTATCTGTTGTGACTGTCCACAGGCTGACAAACTGACATTTAATCCAGGAAAAACAGAATATAATTGTTAAAACGTGCTGGAGTAAAGACGGGTAGACATAATGCTTAGAGATATAGTTTAGTGCTGGTTTTTGTCAGAGTTAGGTTGATGGTTGGACTCCTTGATCCGAAAGGTCCCTTCCAACGTAGGCAATTCTCTGATTCTATGATTCGTTGCATCTGGCAACATTGAGATGCTGCAGCTTTGAAAGCCATCTTCCAGCTTGTTCCTCCTGCCCAACAAGTAGATGGGCTTGAAAAGACTTTGGTACCTGTGGCCTTTGCTCAAAGCAGCTAGAAGAGGGAGCAAGCGCGTTGCACTTTACTAGTTCAGGTTGTAGCCACATTTTCCAAGTGCTGCTCCAAAATGAAGTTAGACTATTATTCTCTGCAGTCACTGCTGTGGTTTTATTTGAGTTGTACATTTGCTTTTGTAGACCCCTGAAAATAAAATATCTCGAAGCTGATGAAAATGGAGGAAGGAATCTTGTTTGCATTGGACTTGCTCAATGTGCAAAACCAGTGTGGTCATCTCGATAGTTAAATAATGGGAGGAAGTGCGGGATGAATGAAGCCAAGAATTTTTTTTCATCTGCTCCCACCTTTAATGCAGGATCACCACGAGCCTCCTTCAAATCCATTAACTAGCCTGGGTTATGTCTAGACTGTGGGGATAACATTTTGCAGTGCAACCCACAGGCCTGACTCAACACCTCGCCATGCGAGCCACCCCTCCCCGTCTGAGCACTCAGGTCTCCTTCCTAAGGAAACCAAGATCCTCAGGGAGAAAGAGCCTGGCTTTTGCCCCAGAATGGATTTGGGACGTGGCCAGGGCGTGCACCTGGACCTTGGAAGCTGGGAAGTATCTGCGAATCTCACAATTCAAAGGTACCCTTAGTTTCTCTACCTGTAAAATGGGCAGCAGAGCTCTCATCAGACGTCAGAAGCTCTTATCACCTGTCAGAAGTATTGAGAGGTTTATTTAATTAATGTTTATAATAGCGATTCGAGATGCCAGATGCTACAGTGCTGAGCTCTCCCTCTGCAGCTACATCAATAGCTAAAGAGGAGGGAAGACACTAAAGACATGCAAAGCATTCTTAGTTTCTTGCTGATGCAAATTACTGCAGGTAATTAAGAAAAGCACTACAAAAGAAGTGAAAGCTTACACATGAAGAAATAATGACTTTTTTAGTATTTAAGTGAAAAATTAATCAACTAATAAAAAGAACTTAGCATATTATAAGCTAACTCATTCTTTTATAATTGAAACACATGGGCTCGCTTCTAAATTGCTATGAAAACTAACCAATAATATTACAATGGTTTTATTTCTTTATACCTATCATGTAGTATAATCATCATTTTGCCTCTTTGCGTGCTTCTCTGAAGAGTGGAAGTCGCTAAATACTGATGCGCAGAATCAAGCTACCAAAGCGCCCGCTGACTCAGCGGAGGAGCAGATCTCGTCGGGGCTGGGAGGCGTCGGCTGAAATGTTCAGAGCCAGAAATTCTGCCAGGGTCAGGACTCAGCTTTTCTTATTGATCACTGTGCTGCATCGCACGGACACGTTTTGCAGACCTAAAGGATCCCACGACGACAGATAGATAGATAGATATAAAATGTAGATAGTACCAAAAAAAAAAAAAAATATGGAAGCCTACGTTCTGTGCAGTGATTTTCTTGGGGGACCTTTTTGGTGCCAAGTGGGTGTCTTGTGCCACAGTTTCACTCCCCAGTACCAGTGGCCTCCAGTCCCTCTCAGGATGTTTCCGAGCCCTGCTTAGCCTCCCCTTCGTCACAGCATCAGGGCTTCTTCCCAGAGATCGGTAAATCACCATTTTTCTCTGTAATTCTCCGCTCAGGCATGGCCCCATGCAGACTTGTGACGTGTCCTAATTGTGCTGAGCGATATCACATCTTAATGACTGGCAATAACCTTTGGTTTATGTCCAGGTTGTTAATCCCTTTATAAAGGCCGTAGCAGCTGTCAGATGAGGTCAGGCATGAGTTCTGATTTCCCACTGTTGCCTTTAGAGAAATGGTTTTTAAAACTCTTGAGCAATTCTTTTTCAGCAAATAGCAGAGTCCAGCTATTTCCTCACATCACACACCTGGAGAGGCAGGTAAAGAATGAGTGTGCTTTCAGATAATAATTTAGCACTTGTATAATTACATAGGGATGTGTACATTACAAAACTATATTACACAGTATAGGAGTAAGGCCAGGAGAGGCTTTAAGAGGTTGTTTGTCCTAAGCACTGCTTTGAGGCAGGAGCGTATCTAAACCATCCCTTACAAAGTTTGTTCAACCCATTCTTATAAACCTTTAATACCCAGGGAGGCTGTGGAAGCTGCTAATGTGCTCCAGCGCGGTCAGAAAGCTTTCTAACTGGAATCCTCCTCTTGCAAATTAAAGCCATTCCTAATTTCTTGTCCAATTCTTAGTGGACATGAATAATTGATCCCCTTCCTCTTTATAACAACCGTTTAAATATTTGAAGTCTGTTATCATGTACCTCCTCAGTCTTCTCTTTCCTAGACTAAACAAACCAAGTTCTTTCAACCTTTCCTCATAGGTCACTTTTTCTAAACCTTTCATCATTTTGGTTGCTGTCCTCTGGACTCTCTCCGATTTGTCTGCGTCTTGAAGCGCGGTGCCTAATGCTGGACTCGGAACTGCAGCCAAAATCTCACCAGAGGAGCGGGAATACACGCCGCACTCCCGTGTCATCTCAGGATGCAATGGCATCATAACCGTGGACTTACATTCAGTCTGTAGTCCAGCTCTCACCCCTTGATTCTCTTCTGCAGAGCACCGGGAGTATCTTTGATTTTCCCCCTTTTTATTGCAGTACTTTCAAGTTGTCTTTATTGAATTGCAGGTCACCTCTCCAATTTTCTAGAGTCATTTTGAATTCTAATCCTGCTCCAAAAGCGCTCGCACCCTGGCAGCTTGGTGCCACCTGCAAACTTGATAGGGGCATGCTCTATTGCACAGTCCTAGAGGTTAGGGAATATTGAACAAACCAGGGTTAGGATAAACCCTTGTAAGATCCCTGCTGACACGACCGCCCAGTTTGATAGCAAAGAATTGACACGTACTCCGAGTAAGGTTTTCCAGCTAAAAAGGGGCTATGCTTTTCTGGGGAAGGGACAAAATATTCAGAAACAGCAACAGCAAAGAGTAAAAGAAAAGAATTTGGAGCAAGGATGCTATAAGATCTTAAAAATAGTAAATTATCTTGCATCTAAATGACTGTAATATGTGTTTCTTATTGTGTCTACTGCTGCGCAAGCAAAGCTTAATGTGATGTTTAGATTACTTTAATAGCTTTTGTTAATAAGGCAGTTTTCCCTGCGTTTTTTTATTTCATTTTAGAATAAAAGCAGTCCAACCAGTGCAAAGGGGATAAAATCATCTCATGGTTGTATTTCTTATGTCTTTTATATAACTTAGATATCTGTTCACTAGTAAATTGTGGAATATTTGTGCATGGAGCTGTAGATGGAACCTGGACTGAAGATACTTTCCAAAATGCAGGCTTCACCCTAGCCTGGATTGCATGGTCCATTGCGGAAACACCCTATTTTAGCCAGTGTTTTACAGCTCCTTGTCTCATTTTGTGGGGTTTTGCTGTATGTTTAACATCCCGGGCACTAGTTACTTAAGTCTGCAAGAGAAAGAGTCTGTGGCTGCTGGTTTGGATGGCAAGAGTGAAACCTGTACGGAATGAGATGATGAGCATCACTTAAAGATGCTTACAGACTTTCAGTTACATGAAAGAAAGAGTATCTTTCCCCTTCTCCTTGAATATTCTATCGACTTAGCCCTTTTCTTCTTGTCAGTAGTGTGCTTAATAGAAGAGCTGATTTTCTACCCTGACCACAGGTCTGAGAAGTCAATTTGTTTCAGTAGCTTTGATTACTTCCAGCAACCTACCTCATAGAAATTCACGGCATCCAGTGAATTTCGGTAAAACACATCTTGAACTACATTTATAGCATGCAATGTTGTGATTCCAGAATTAAAGCGCCACAAAATATCTAAGAAGTATTTCCAGACAGGCAAAAGCATAAACTTAAAATGGCAAGGGTTTGGTCGTTCACTCAAACATAAGCTGATTGAGGAAGGCATCTAATAAATGTAACATCTACTGATGTTCTGCTGACATGAAGACTGTGAATTACCTTAGGAGGCAGAAGTTTGGGTTTCTATGTCTAGTCTGGAAGTCAATGAAAGTTCCTCTGCTAAAGCTCCCAGCAGGAGGCATATTTCCCCGGCTTTTCTATTAACTTCTCGTCCTTGGTTTCCCTACCTGCAAAGGGAGTCTGAAGGTGCTCACCCATTTGTGCAGCACGCTTTTGTGGCCGGAGGTGAAAAATGGGCTGTGTTAGATAGCAGACACCACGTAATGGTTTAAATTAGTTTAAAATGCGAACTAGAAGAGCCACCACCCCGTCGTGGGAAAAGAGATGGAGCTTAACTTCTTCTGTCACACAGTTATGCCAGGTGATTTGACCCACAGAAAAGTAACAGGTAGATAATCATTCCCAGCCAAAGGTGCGTTATTAATAAGGACTTTACATTAATTTAGGTTTTGCTTGGAAAAAAATAAGAAAGCATACATTTGTCTGGAGAGCAGAGGAAAGCAGGAGACGTTGTAAAGCCAGCTCTATACTGTGAAGCCAGCTTGCCATCGTCTTAATGTCACCTTATGTAAGCACAAGTCTCCTTTCTTTATTTCCTCTTTATTAGAGAAAGAAAAATCAGACTTTCTAAACTGCTGTGGAGCGTACATATGAGAACTAATTGGTTAATATCTTGAAAATGTAAGCAACACTATAACGAGTGATAGTAAGGAGCATGAAAATGTTACCAAACAAACGTGTTATATCAGTGGCTGAAACAGTGAAATTCCAGAGACATTTTCTGGGCTCCTTCTGCTTTGAGTAACACGAACACAATCTTCCTAATCCGCCGCTCCTGCTCTGACATTCCAGCCTCATGCATAGCCATTGGCAAACTTGGAACGTGCATCCGGTGCATTTTTTTGGTTGAAATGCTACATCTGGCTTAGCTGGCAAGTGTTACTATGCCTCTAGAAAGTAAGCCAAAAGCGAAAAAAAAAAGGGAATCTTAACTACATGCAGGAAAGGATTATTGAAATATACTGTCCTCTTTGTTTCCTGGAAAACTGAAACTGCATTTACGGCCTCTGACCTTTGGAAAGATGGCCCCAGAAGAAAACCAGCTACCTAAGAGTTAATGTATGCAATGTACTGTAAGTGTTTCATTAATTTGCTTATTAAAAACATGAAAAGCTTTTGCCTCTTTGACACCCAAACAAAAGGCAAGCAATTGGGAGACTTTTGACCTGAGCTTATCAGATGACTGGTGTAATGCTGTCAAACCTTCCCCACTGCATGCAAGTAGGGTCACATTTTAGAGGTGTTTATGACATTTTAAGGTTCATAACGCCTATCTTTGTCAACACGAGAATGATGCAGGTCAACCGGACGGGTTAATGAGGCCGAGCACGTAAGGAAAAAACATACAAAAGAGATGAATATCTAAATTAAAAATCACAATTTAAATAACCTGTAAAGCAAACATGTTCTACCAAAAGCTAGAAATTTCACGAGTTGCTTATAATTGATCATAAGCTTTGGTGTCCACTGGCACCCTGTAGACTTGAGAGTTGACTATTTTCAGTTGTAAGGCAATATTAGACAGCTTGGAAAGCCAAGGACAAAAATGTTGTGAAAAACCTCTTATAGTTCTTGCAATTTCCTTTCACCCTTTTTGAGAGCAGGAATGTGTATCGTCTTCTTAAATAGCTCCACAAACAGCAATTTCAATGTAGACGGAATAAAAAATTTCACCAAATCGTCCAAATGGCTTCACAGCGCACCATGATCTTTTGGGGGGGAAAAAAAAACCAACCCTAGGTTGATCTTAAATTTCGCAACAAAAAATGGGCACAAGCTCAGATCATTTAAAATTCATTTAAGAATATTTGCACCATATCCAAGCAACGGAGAAATGAAAAATAACTAACATAACACAGAAAACATTTGTGAAATCTGGAATACTTTCAAGATGTCATAGGCTACATCTACTTTCTCAAGGCAGTTGCAGCCACCGGGGCAGATCAATAGGTTGGAGCAGGTGGTGCTGAGGCGTCTTTATCTGCACGACAGCAGAGGTAGAGAGACAGGATAGTTTTAAACTTGATTTAGCCTGGATCCCTGAACTGAAACATCCCAGAGTGTGGTTCCAAGCTTTCAGGAAGCATACTCATTGGGTTGGCCTCTTATTTCCCTGGTAGGAGTTAGGGAACGTTCTGCACATGCCTGGATCAAAGCCTGCACTTTAGTTTTCTCCAAACAGAATCCAGCTTATGTGCTGCAAAACCACTCTGCGAACTGAGCCACTGCACAGTAAACGGGACAGTCTGGGGGATTTGCTTCGGAACTGCATCACTGCCCTGAATCACAGCACTGATGTGGAGCTAGTCGTAAAAGCCTCCCAAAAGGCAATTTAAAAACAAGCATCCCAGAGGAGACATTACTGGCAATTCCTGATTCAGAGATAAGCCTGTTTTTCAGGATGGAGAATTTTTCTCTAATAGCTTGATCTCCTGAATGCATATATTCTAAAACACTGGACAATGTGTCATTAGCATCTAGGCTAAGTAAAGGGTCTACGCTCATTTGACTTTTCATTCCAAATTTCATCCCACTAGGTTTCTTTCTTCCTGGTAAGCATCAGATAAAATGTACAGGGAATAACAATATTCTTTGTGCAAACATTTTAGGGATTTTACGTATATTAAACACACATGTATGTACATACAGAGACTATACTGGAGGGCTAGGAAGTATACAGCGGTAGGACACGCCAACATGTTCTCTGCTGGGAAAATGTAACGTAATAGGTACATACAGGGGGGTTTCCCATTCTACCGTATCAATGCTTCTAAATATTCAAGAAAGAAGCCTTGAATTTAAACTACGAAACACAGCAATATTTGGTTCAATCCAAAGGTGTAGAGCACTCTGCCTGAGGAGCGAGACTTTTTAGAGAGCCTGGGTGCAGTCTCTAGGACAGGAGAAAGCTGCTGTGAAATACAAGATGACATGACAAAACCAAGACATATATATTTGTTGTCTTTTTTTTTTTTCCCTCCCTCAGAAAACACCACTGCTTTATGACAACTGAAAATTCAGAGAGATTGTTTTAGTCCCAGGTTCAGTGGTGGTTACTTGGTTGATGATTTTTCTTTTTTTTTTTTTCCCCCTCAAGATAAAGGCATTATTATGATGGTATTATTATAATGATTGTCTTAAAAGCTTTCTTATTCCCACCTAGCACTTTCACAAATTCCTTCCCTCTCCCCCCCGCCCCCAGCATTAGAGCTTCTTGGAATTTTTAGTATTATTTCAATTATTTGTAAGAAAAACACAATGTCATTACATTCAAGTTTTCCCTAACAGAAGTTGCAGAGATTTTGGGCTTCAATCATTGCTTAGCTGAAGAAATGCCAAAAATAAAAACAGAGTCCATCTTAAAAAAGAACAATAATAACTTCTAGTTAGGCTGATCATATGTGTATGAACTATTTTTCAGCATCTTTTTGACGATGGAGGTGTCTGCATGATATCTTCTGAGATGAATATAGATCCACAGAGAGGGGAATTTAGCTTTGAGTTTACAGCACTCTCTCCTCTACCTAAATTTAGACATTACACAGGTATCCACGGAAGAGTGCAGAAAAGCCTCCAAAAAGGAGGAAGACTCCCCTTGCTTCAGCCTCTCCATAGGTCCCCAAAGCCAACCGAGGAGATAAAAGGTGGAAGCCTATCTGGTTTTAGAAGAGCAAAAAGCAAGACTTAATTTCGTCACCCTTACCTCCTGGCTCTACCATCGCCTGCCATAATATTCGTCACAGGCATCTCTACATGTGCATTTTATTAGCAAGTACCAGCATCCCGGTAATATCTTTGGGATCACGACTAATGACTAAGACGGATGGGCACACCTTCACATGCCAAACAAATTGGTACCAATATGCTACACGCTATTTCAAAGGCATATACTAACAATTTTTTCTAGTCAGGAAGCAGGGTCAAGCAGGTATCTACACTGATAAACCGAAGCATTCCTATCCGCATTTCTTCATTTCTGTCTTGATTACTGAAAAGGTTTCTGTTTAACCTTTTTTTTTTTTATTTTCTCTTTTGCAAAAAGTAAGCTCAAAGAGGTGACTTAGTTATTCACTTCCATGAATTTGGCATGTGCATATTGGGCATTTTCAGAGCAAAGCCTGAGCGGTCTCAAACAAAGCTGACCGTCGCAAAGTGAGATTAATACGGACCAGTGGAAAGGTATGGAAATTCACTGAGTTAATAGTGAAAGAGACCATATGTCCTCTGACACCTTGACTTGATGGAATGCCTCTCCATAAATGCTTCCTTAATGCATCCCGTTGTGCTTAGGTGTGGGATGACGTATGGTCTGCCTCCGTCCTTTCATGAGCTTTCATCCCTTTCATTTACAAGCCCTGTGTTCTTATAATGAAGATTTTTCTGTTCACCAGAATATTAGAAGAGGGCAGTTAGGGGTAATTGTTCAAAACCTTTGTTAGGTGCACATGCAAGCCTGTGAGGAATATTTGGATATTGGCAACTTTGGGAATGGTTTTGCCAGGGCCTTCTATAAATCAAAATATAACTCTTCTCCCTTCCCTTTTCCTAACGCTAAGGTTCAAAGCGTTTGCAAAGATGATTACTCCTCTACAATCTCTTTTAAGCACCCTACTCTGATACGTACTGATAGCAGGAGTTGCATATTCCTTTATCAGGATGGAAGAATTTCTAGCAGTATTATTTTTATTATTACAATCACCCCCAGTCAGTCCCACATCCATAACAGTAGGGCCTAAATAAACAAGCAATATACAGGAAGACATGGTCCCTGCCTCAAAATGTTTATGATCTAATTTAAGACAAGACACAACAAGTGAGTGTAACAAATGTTCGACACAGATTCAAAATGTAAACATACAGTAGATAGGAAAATGGCCATAAATTCCTCTATCAAACATAGCACGTCTCAAAGTCTCTCGCACAGTCTCTGTAACATGAAGCATGTCAAGCGAAACACACGTCGGGAGGGGAACGCACATGTCGGTGCTGCTGCTGAAAACTCAAGTGAAAACTAATGCAAACTAAAAGCTTTTTTGTGTTATTGAGGAGATTGATTCAGGCCTAAGAAGATAAAATATACAAACGACTGTGATTCAAAGAGCTGGGATTTTTCTAGTGTGGACACTCATGTAGAAACATTTTGCGGTTGCAGCTGATACTAAAACAATAAATAGAAAAATGTGTATGTATGTGGCTGTTCTTTAGTTTTATGTTATCTAACATAGGAAAGACATCTGGAGTGTTGGTTTTATTGTTCGTTTATTGCTTTATTGTTTTGTTTAAAAAGGTAATATTGTCTCCTTTGGATCTGGTAGTGACTATAAGCATAACAAACTGTGATCCTGCGATTAGAGCAGCGGAGCTGGATGTATGTGGCATCTGAGGAAGGGACACTCCTGGACTCGTCCATATTCAGGGCTGTTTCAGGGCCATGCTCCGAGTCAGACCCATGGGCGATGCCAAGAGCAAGCGTCTAAGCTCTCTCCAGCCACCCTCCCGCCAAGCTTTAGCACCCACATATGTTCAGGTGGTCGGTCCACAACCAGGTCCCTATTCCATCCGGGGACTCTGAAAATGAGAACACACCTAATACATGTTTCTAGCTATTCCTCAAGTAATTTGCTGCAACAGAATTCAAAGGTCGCGTCCTAAATTGGCCTCAGTAAACAAGCTCAGGGGACGTCGCCGTAGGGACGGCACTTTGCTCCGTCAGGGTATTTGGGCCGTATGCTTCTGTGTGAGTCACCTTTGAAGGTCTTGGAATAGCTGGTTGTTCTGTGATCACCCTTCCCTCTCCCCCTTCCCCTTGTCTGACGAACGATCATAAGCCTCAGAATCAATAATTACAGAGTCAGCTTTACCAACAGGTGATGTTCAGGCGCTCAGGTTCAAAATGTAAACACAATATAGGAAGCAAAGCAGCTGTAAATTTATCTCCCGAAGATAACGCCTCTCAAAGTCCCTTTTGCAGACTTCATAAAATAAAACACGCTGAACACCAAAGGGATTGCGTAGCAGCCTAAAGAGCGCGTTGGAAATATCCAGGCTGCCTGGGCTTAGCTCCGATGACCGGCAGGATTTCCTTGGACCTTCCCACTCCCAAATTAGCTAGAGCGAGCCCCGCTCCGTTTCCAGCGAGAGCTCCCTTAGCTGAGCCCTGAGACGCACCGTCTTTGTTAGGCTGGATAGCGAGATTACAGATTCTGCGGCTTTTTTACTGCAGGGATTATTTCTGCTCTTGGGCTGGACTAAATTTCCCCTCGGCTGGGACCAGGCGCTCTGCTGCGAGGCAATTCTTCGCTCAGCTTCCCTCGCCCGCCTGCGAGCAGCCTTTGCCGCACGGTGTTCCACATATAGATATAAAACCCCGCTGTGCAAAATACTCTTATTCATCCAGGCGCTTGTGTGCTATTTGTTATTGATAAATATCAATATTACCGTCATTAGCAGAGCAAAAAAATTACCATTATTATCTATTTAACTGGCTGCTCGGACAAAAGGGGTTGGTTTGTTGGTTTGGGTTTTTCTCTTTTGGGTTTTTTTTTTCCGGTTTTGAACTTTATTTTGAAAAGACTGTGAAGGAAATAAGGAAGAAAAAGGAGCACTCTACCATATGAGAAACTACACTCAGCGTCTACAAACAAATTAAAATGAGCTATGGAAAGAAAGTAGCTCCCACAAGAGAGGATTAATGAACACACACACGCTGGCCCGAGTTCTGCCCTTAGGTGAAGTCAGTGAAAAAAAGCAAGTGCATATTTTTGGCCCATTACATCTTTTCTTACAATGTTTTCTTAATATAAACCCAGATCCAGGGACCAGATCAACTCCAAAATCTCTCAAGCAATATGAAATCTTATGGAAAATGATTCCTAATATCGCAGAAAACAGAACACTTTCGGTACAACTGGGAACACACTTATTTCACACAAATGAAAGAAATAATCCCGCGTATTCTAATTGGAGAATATTTTTCTGGGGCAGTGATTTTGTCAGCTGTAAAAATGATTAATGCCGTAATTCAGCGCGATACTTAAGCACATGTTCAGTCAATTCCTATTCAGCAAAGCATTTCAGTACTTAACTTTACGCACATGCTCAGGAATTTCAGCCTGTGCTTATGGGCCAGATATGGAAGCGTACAGCATCAAATGACACGGAGCGGTACCGAGCGGGTTTCCAGCCATTGCCCAGCAGTCATGGGGTGTGAGACACTGACTGCGGAGGGATTTTGGCACCTACCTTCATCCTGCCGTGGGATGCTCTGCGTGCCCTATTAAATAAGGTTTGACCATGAAATGGAGCCTCAGATGCTATTTTTGTTACAGACCTAATACATAGCGTTTTCAAAACCAGTGACCACAGAGCCATCCCAGTCCCTGTGCTAAGGGCATATTTTCCCATGGAGCTGCGTTCTGGTTAACGGCAGCATCAACGCGGGGACAGGGACAAGGTTGACACCCTGCACCTCCCAGCCTCCCTCCTCTTGAACGCACCCGGGGTAGCTCCTCTCCCCACTTGCACGATCCCATTTCCTTCCCATAGGGATTGCCGGGACGGAGGTGGCTTTGGTTTGAGTCCTGCAGCCGGCGGAGCCCCAGCTGGCAGAGGGTGGATGGGGCTGGGAGAGGCTGGGGGTGGCGAGCGGGTCACACGTGCTGCAAGCACAGGCAGGAGGAAACACAATTCCCTCTCTTGCTACGGGAGACACACGCCTGTGGCTGCACCGATATGATGTAAAACAATGGGATTTGCTCATCCCCTGTGGAAAGAGGCTATTTGAGGAGAGCATGGCGAGCAGCGAGAGCAGTGGAGGGGTTGCCATCGCTGGAGGAGAGGAAAGTCCCCACTGGTGGTGATGGAGACCAAGCATACCATTAGGCAAACAAAAACCTCTGGACCATCCAGAAAGAGCTAGGGCCAGCGCAAATCTGCCCTTTGCCAAACTGATTGATGGCGGTTGCCATCTTATCCGGATGTCCGGATGATCGTAACATTCCGCATCTAACCAGATGGATCCAAATGTTTCGCTGTGGATTTTTTTCCCCCGTTTTTTTTAAGCTGAAACATGGGGTTCAAAAACAGGTGTCCTCAGTGCGAAAAAGTAACTATCTTCAACCTCCAACTGAAAATCAGCCAATACAGAGAGGGCAGCAGCAAACTGCATAAGGGAAAAAGGCGGCTTTTTTAAAAACATAAGTGGTTTTTACAAAAGCGTGAGAGAAAAAGACATCCATGTTACCACCGACCACCATAAAAACTTTCGCCTGGGAAGTCTGCAAGCAGACTGATGTTTTGTTACAGGGTGGGGGGTTTTTTGCCCCGTTGTTCAGACATCTGTTGAAATCAGAGCTGGATAAATACTTTCGAATAAGTTATACAGTCTAAGCATTTCACCACATTTTTATGAATTTTTGAGGAACGATAATAGCAAACAGCACCCCATTTTCTCTTAAACTGTGCGTATCCACATGTATATGATTGGAAGCCACCTGATTTCCTCGAACATATATGAAAACAGGTCACTGATGATGTCTCTAAACCTTGCTGTGAGCAGAATTGTAGAAATCTGTAAACACAGGAATATATGTCAGGTTATCAATCAATAGTCTGCCAGAAGCTCTGTAGGCAAATTTCCTACAATTGAAGCCACAACCTTTCAGTGAAGACAAGGCTGCACTTCTCTGACGCGATGGACTTACCTCAGAGTGGCCAGCAGGTCCTAAAAAAAATGCTTTTGATTAGGAATACAATTCAACTTTTGCTTTTTAATAGAAACAAATAAAATAGCACCTGTAAGTAACCCAGAGAAAATGCAGCATGAAATTTAACGCAGGAAACTTTTGGCATGAAAAGCCGAACTGCATATTCAGGATGGGTGGCCCAAGTACAGATGCACATAGAAATATTTGTCTCTGACATGCCTGATGGAACACCAGGAATGAATAATTTCCCAGTACCTGAGAAAAAAAAAAGAAAAGATGCAAACTGCCTGGTTTTAAGGGAGCAGCTACAGATTAACAAGGATAAATGGGTCATTGGGATAAAAACTTTATGAAGTACCAAAACTCTATCCTATAAATGGTGGCTAATTTAAACCATCGAACAGCTCAGTTTGTCTCTTCCTTCCCCCAACACTGAAACTAAAATTACTATTTCACAGGGGATAAAAGGGGTATAGCCATATTTTTAGTAGTTCTGGTCAAACTTTGCAAATAACTTCAGGAAACATGTTTTACTTTGATTTTCAAAGAGGACCTTTCAATATGTTATCTGGAAACCCTGTATCGTCCAGAAATATATCTAAAACTCTTTCAGGATGATAATTGTATAAATCAGAAAACAATGTAAATATACAACAGTAGTCTTCTATAGGGAAGTTTTTCATCCTTTCACCAAAAAAAAGACACTAGGCACAAAAAAACAAATTCTTTATTGAAGTCAATCACTAAGCAGGAGAAAAAAAAAATGAACAGTTTTATTAAACAGAATAAGAATAAATAAAGTGGAGAAAATATACAGTGCAAGATATCTCAGAAGGGGTGGGATGGTCACTGCTGAGGGAAGCGACAGTGTACAACGGTCACGGATACAAGAGGAGAGAGCAGGGCACAGCAGGTGAGAAGAGAGGTGGGAGGAAGGTCTGTGGGACAAGAGCGGAGGAGACGGGGTATGATTTCCTAGAGGGAATATGGGTAAAGCACAACAGAACTTCTTTGTTTCGATTTGATTTTAAAACCACCATCACGGCTGGGTCACAAGTTAGCACGCCCTTACAACTCAAACTGGCTCTGCAAGTTTTTCACTCCTTTAGACTGTGTTACTGTGTTGTACTTTAAAACCAGTTTTTCCTGTGGTCAACAAAAAGTCAATGAAAAAGAACAATACAGCTCCAATTGCATTTTCGGTCTGCCGTTGATAACATTGCTTGAATGCATTTGCACCAAATCATTTCTGGTGTGCTTCTCTGTTCGTACGCGCATTCAAGTTAACGATAAAAAACTGCATCATTAATGGGCCTACTAGCAATAGTCCAGTTCTTCGTGATTATTAGTAGTAGTAGTAGTATTTTATTGCCCTTCTTACTTTAAATTTGGAATTAATTTGGTTTCCTTTAGAAATCAAGTCAGGACAATTTCAAGTATATCCAAAACCTACTTTAACTGGAGATACCTGCCTGAAGTCACATCGGCAAGAGGATTGCTGAAAAGAGATTTTTGCAGGAGAGCGATTTATGTCAGAGATCCATAACGCTGAATTCATTTTCATGATGTTGATTTTACTTGTAGTTAACTAGTTTCTTAAGAAGACCGATAAGTCTTCTTGCCCCCTTCCGTCCTGCAAGTTGACCCAGGTGAACCAACGTGAGGAGTTTGCACAGACTGTTTGCAGAAGTGTTTGTTTAATAGACTGATTAATGTACACAGGAACTTTCCAGAGCCCACAAAAACACAGAAGTCTATAATAAGTTCCATTAAAACTTAGAAAACTTTTCTTCTCCTCTCTACTGGTTATCCCTGTGTGTCCATCATTCCTTTCTTTCTCGCCCAGTGCCGGGAATGCTCTCCGCTCTCTCTCTCACTCTGCACTTCATGACTATATGCCAAAGTTACAAGGCTTCATACAACACTTCTATTTTTAGCACTTAGCTGCTAGTTCTCATTGCATTTTCTGTGCAAGATAACATCTTTTTCTGCAGTTTTGATATGGGTTTGTTATTATTTCCAAACTGATGAACGTGACTAGGATTGGTGGGATCACCTGTGAATAACATGGACTGTAATTTTTGGCATTTGCTGTAACTGAGCAGTTATTTACAGATATTTTTTCCATTATGAGCTAGCTGTGAGTACACCTGTGACATTAGCAGATCTATGGCTTACTTTCCGTGCCGGTTACAGGAGGTAGAGTTAAACCCAGCAGGTTTTAGCTTGTTTGTACTTATTTCCTCATTTATTTCCCACTCATTTATTTCCAACTCATTTAGTAGCCCACTCACATTGAATATTCTTGCTATTAATTCAGTTCCAATCAAGTGATGCTTACAAAGCCACTGTCAAGGATCATTATCTCAGTTCTCCATATTTATATACAAATGGCGAACCAAATAGAAAGCTTAAGTTCTTTGCCCAAAATCCCAGCACAGTTCAGGGCCTCTTTGAACTACCAAGCTGGCAGTGTCAGACTGTATCCTGACCCGGAGGGGTTAGGGGCATGAGGAGCCCTTTGAGGGTCCCACCACGGCAGGGTGCCTCCAGCACCAGCAGGTCCTGCATCTCGATAGCGGGAGCAAAGAAGGGGCTCTTTCTCTTCTGCACACCTCTCTCGTGAAGAGGTAGGGCCGTTCACAGTCAGCCCAGTGTGAAAACAGAAAGTTGTCTGATGCAGGAACATCCTAAATTAGGATCAGGACACAGAGCCCTGTGGGATACTTCCCTTTAAGAAAATTATTTTGCTTAATAATACATGAATTTCTCCCTTGCCCACTCCAAAGTCTGCAAAGTCCTATTAGCCGCTCTGACAGCTATTTCTCCTTTCAACACATTAAAACTCAAGAACCCCTTCTCCTCCCTGCCCTCTCAGCCGCCACCGTCCGAAACAATCTCCTGGAGGATAAATTCTTCAAGAATAATAGACTTTAAAAAGGCCATGAAGATAAAACTTTGTAAAGAAGGAAGGAAAACCAACAATGGGAAACTGCCCTATCTAGGTTAAATACATATTTTGGTATACATACTATTTACGCAATAGAGCCTAATGGCTTCTTCAAAAGCCATTAAGGTGTATTAAGTAAATACATAATTTGGTACGTGAGCTAATTTTGAAAGCACACTATTCTGTTTACAATACATTCTTTCAGGTCTGAAATCTACTCCTCTGAAGTGCCTGAAGAGTGACTCACAAATGGATCCTTAATCCACAGCAAGGAAATCACCTCCTAAAACCAGACCGGCTGTCTAAAAGTTTACATAGATGGTTGGAAAGAAAAGAGAAAAGAATCCAAATGAAATATTAACCAGCTGAGTGCTCTCCAGTGTAGTGAGTCTATGGGATAAAACATACCACCAGTGATACTCTATCCACCTAATACAGAACATGCCATCTGAAATACCGCTGCATGTGAGATCCACATGTGAGGGCACGCACTCAGATACAGCAGGAGAAGGGTTAGAAGAATGCTGCCTTTCACTGTGAAGCAAAATAAATGAAATGAAAAGTGGTGTTTCAGGAAAGATCTCTTTTGTATTGCGTAGTATGTGAATTGATGTAATAAATGACAACGGTAATTCCGTTTTAGGGATTCATCCAAGCTAAGGCTGCAGATCCAAATGCTCAGACTTTCAAAATGTTTGGATTTAGGTCTGAATTTTTCAGTTTAGGTCATCTGTAGTAACAGTAAACATGCTGCTTGTATCTATGTAGAGGATTGGGTACTCATGTTGAGATCTCCATGGACCTCCTAACTGTTTTTTTTGGAGGTGAGACACAGATACCCTTGCTTCTGCAGTGCGCATTTGCAGCAGGAATTCTCATTTCATGATGAATGCGCACATCATTACAGACGTACAACTTGGCCCAATCCCCAGCTGTGCCCAATGATTCAAACGTCAAATAAAAATAAGGATAATCCACATCCATTTCTGGGGAAGGTTACGGACCTCCTTCTACTGATGGCAGCACACATGGCAGTAGATTGTAGACTGAAGAATGAGTAACTAATCAATCTGTATTTTATGACAGAGGGGAGCAATATTTGTTTTTGAAAGTCATGATGCGGACTAAGAGATAAAATTTTAATCTCCTGATCTGTCTGAGCACAGGTTTGGGAGCCAGGAAGTTCTGTGTTCCAAATCCAATTATCCAGAAATATTGACCTGTCCTCTTATACAGATGACTCTAGCTATCTATCCTAAAACTTATCACGGTAATGTCTGATATACAGAAATACTATTTTTTCCGTTCTACAGATGGGGAACCGAAATAGAAAGAGATGAAATAACTCGCATCAGGTCACATAGGAAGTTGCTAGAGGATCTGGGGACCAGATTACCTCAATTTTGCCTCAGTACCCTGATTACAGGGCATTCCTCAGAAAGGCCATGCTGGTAACAAAACAGCACATTAAACCAGATGTGATTAAACTCTATATAAATGATACATACTAATAAAACAGATTTCTTTGTCTGAAAAACAGGAGAAATTTAAGACAAGGAATGGGGTGGGAGGCCTAGATTGAAGGAATAATATTCAATGTTAAGAAAATGAAGTCGTAAAATCTTTGTCAAGCATTGCTCAACTCTTCAAACCATATGGAGCATGACTGCTGGGCTTCATATAATGCCCCAAATGTTTTTCATTTTCTATTCCACCGTTCACAGCAAAGGCACAGTGCTGTAATCCCGTCCTTCCGTTAACTACCAATTGTTTCTTTTGCCAACCTTTTTGCTTTAAAATATCATTTTTTATGAAGGATAATGTTATATAGTGGAAAACTGTAAAAATTTTATGGATAGCCTTGGTGCTGAGAAAATGCATTCTTTCAACAGTTTTATTATATATATATATTTTTGTCCATTACACATTTACAGGGTTTTCTCCATTGTATATATGTGTGTTTTATAGTTCGTTCTAGACAAAAGGCATTATGTTAACAGTCCTATCATTTAGAACTTTAATTCACTATTATGTTTTTACCTTTTTGCGGAAGAATGATATTTTTTTTTCTTCTTGGTAGCGCTCGCTGTTGTTAATAAGAATAATGGGGGATCCTAAAAAGGGTTAGGTGTGAATAACCACTCTATGGTTCAAATGTGTCTCTGAGCCACAAGAACAAGTGTGGAGATCCAGCTCCCAACACATCAGATGGGATGATTTAACTCCGATATAAGGCAGGCTTACAAGTTATGTTTCCTCAGTCAACTGTTAACCGGTCTCCCAATCTCTGTGCTTCCCCCATGTCATTTCAAGCGTCTGTTAACCAACTCTAGCTCTTGTGGTGTTCATTCGCAGGTAAATCAAGAAAAACCACGCTCATATCAAAGGAATGAAATACATTTACTTCAACTTTAAGAGACGCCTATAAAGTCTCTTTTGACATTCCTTCCTACTAACTAGCCCAGTCCACTCTTTTAAAGATTGACATTTCTTTGCTCTACATCAGGCCTCAAGCCTTTAAATGTCAGCCGGGACTCCAAAGGTCTACTTGTAATCTCTGCTAGGTTCACAACCACCCCACTGCAACCCCTGCCTTTCTTTGAAGCTGAACTCTAAGGCCTGGCTGAACGGCTGGTGCCACTTCTCTTTCCTGCGTGCTCTGTTCAACGCTCCAGTCCAATGCAACATGAGCCCGCGCAGGATTTCACACGGGTAACAGAGCAACCTAGCCCAGAGACAGCTAGCTTACTACAGCTAGAGTGAAGGCAGGAGATGGGAAACTGAGACAACGGAGGGTCAAGAATGCCAATCAGAGAGCATGACCTCCTGAAAGCCTCCTGTTATCCGAGTTCTTCAGCCAAATGGTTTTGAAACTTTTACAGTGATTAATGGGGTCCAATTTGAGAAGAAAATTAAGAGCAAGTTTCTTTTTATGGTATGGGATTTTGATATGATATGGTCCTTAAGTTTTCAAGCAGCTAATCGCATTCACAAGTAATTAAATACTGTAACTTGTCTTCCTTCTTTTCACCATAAATTGATATTTGCAGCAACACAGAACAACTGCTACACTTATATGGTTGTGAGTTATTTTTAGCTCCATTGTTCATTGTCTTTCATACATGCTAGTTAATGGGCAGTCCCTGAGCACCTTCTTTCCCCCTCTAGCAGCAAGGGAGTCTGTGCAAAATAATCATGGCAGATAAATGCTTTTTCTTTTCCTTTCCTTTTTTTTTTTCATAAACACCTAAGGGAAGCAAAGAACTTTCTGATCATAAAAAACACAAAACCTTAGAACCAAAATATGATGGAAGCCAAACAGTGCACTAATAAACATAAGAAGCGTACATTCATAACTTTGATATACTTTATTTGAGACTAATTAGCTTGAATTATTTACACAAGGGTCTGAAGAAAAAAAATCTTCGTCAGCCCAGAGTATGAATTCGTACACGTAACCTTACAAATCACTCACAGAAATCTGTCAAAACAATTTTTACTGTCTCACAGCTCAAAACACCAGCAACTCTTCTGCTACCAGACACTGAGGCTGGGAGAAGAGCCTTGTCCAGACTCATGGACAATCTTAGTGACTAGTTGCTCTATTTTCCCTACTAGCCAGAATTACCTTTAACCACTTAAGTTATCTCTGTCCTCTGGTAGTCAATCCCGCTAGCTGCATCTGCAGCTCTGCTTTTATATGTTGTGTCACTCCAGCTTTCTGGAGTGTTTCTGTTGTTTCAGAAAGGATGAAGGATGTCCTGAATCCAGACAGGATCTTTATCACAAGGGTATTCTCTTCCATCTTCCTCTTTCACGTTAATGCTGAAGGCTTTATTAGGATGAGTGCCTCAATCGTGACACACTGGGGCTCTTCGCAAGAAGACCTATGTCTTATCTTCTCCACCTTTGTAACTTAGAAGTTTGGAAGAGAAGAATGCAAAGATATTGTGAAATGGATGTAAACCAAACTCAGCACGTTCCACTCCAGCCCTCTGGTTCTCCAAAAGAAATCAACAGTGTTTCTGCACCTATGGACTGATGATCTTCCACCCCTCGCAGGAGGGAATCAGGCCCCTGCCTACATGAGCGCATGATAACACACTGTCAGACTCCACCAGAGCAAGCACTGGACTTGGAGAAGGCTAATGCAGCAACTCAGAAGACTGTGTTAAATTCCCTTTTCATTTAAATCTGCCCCCTGCGACAGTTGTTCTACTTGGTTCGTGCAGGCAGGAGCTCTACCTTATGATGGGGACCATACTGTCTGATAACCAGTTTCAGAAAAGTTTCAACCTCTACTAGAATAAGTTGACCATAGGACTCAAACACAGAGGTGGGAGACATCAGCCGGATTTCCTACCTAGAGGTGGCTAGATCATCAAGAAAAATTTCACATAATAATCAAAGTAAATGTAGCAGGCTATTTCCAAAGGGAAAACCCTAAATTTCCGTTTACACAACAGAAGACCCGCACTGCTCACGTCAGACCCTAGTTATGTGTTCACATCATTGAAGTAACAGGAGTTATAAATTGTGAATAGTCACAGCAAACTGTTCTCAAATAACCTACACGCCAGATCAGAAATTATTTAACTAATAATTTGAAATGACAAACAGAACCAAAAAGAAAAAAAAAAACAAAACCAACCCAGCAGAGTATTTGCAGACCATTCATAAACAGAGGAAAGAGATTAAATGTCAGATAAATGATTCGTTATGGATTATTCATTCAGCCTATGTGTGAACATGTGACTGGAGAAAACCAGTTATATCCATTCCTTACTTTTTTACTTTAAGTGAGCATGCTCAGTAAAGGCTATTGTTTAGTTGGGTTGCAGAAGCATTTCATAAGAAGGGCTTCCCCATTTATCACTCAAAAAAAAAAATATTAGAATTTAAAAAAAAAAAATGAGGACAACGACCCTTCTGGAGTCTGAGTGCATATGTTCAAAGTAACTCTGCTGTATAAGCCAACAGAAAATTGGCCCCCAAAATGACTTATAAAGGGATTTTGTAAGACATGAACAGAACAGCATGGGCTCTGGCTAGGCAAAGAATTCAGAGTTGTAATAGAAAACATTTATTTGGCTACAGCTAAACATCCCAACACATGTTAGCATTTGCTGCCAATATGCTTCCTAATTAAGAACAACATAAAATCATAGGAAATCCTGTATCCCTGTCTTCATGCACTTTCCTTGTATCTTCGGTGTCCTGGCTCTGTTTCTCAAGTATAGCCTGCAAAAGAGAAAGGTTAATTCAAAAGTAATGTTTTGCCAGCCATTAACTGTGTTGTCATTAACAAGATTAATGTACATTCCACTATGCATCACCAAGTGCATTCCCCCTCCCGCCCCCACCCACCCTTTAAACAACTGCTCCTATTAAAACCTAATGAGCACAGCACAATTTAAAGAATAGCACCATTTCTGCTGGGCAAAGTGTCGTCTGTAAACCATATAAAGCTGTAGGATTATTATGGATCTAATTGAAGGGCAGCTGAAAATAAAAAAAAAATCTGTTCTCTCTTGGACTACGAAGTCTTGGCCATGTTTATATGTTTTATCACAATGAACAGATTTCAAGACGAAGGACAGACTAGTATCTGTTTTTCTTCCTAGCCCCCTCTTCCTTCAATCTCTACTCTTTCTTCATCTGAAACCATTCAGAGACTCCCGCTACGCACAGTCCCACACCCAGGTTACCTCCAACTCATCATCCAGTGATTACTGCACAGATAAACAGTTGACTGGATCCTTCTAAACAATCATGAGGCATTTTTTTTATAAGCTGCTCTTAGAGGACCCTACTTCCTCAGCATGGATGGAGCCTGGACTCTCTTGCCCAGCCAAACTCACTCTGGTTTTTTCCAGCGGAAGCAGCATACAAATTGCCAGGCAATTGCACACAGTGCTCCTCCTTTGTTTTGATATTGAAGCGGCCACCAGTTTGGAGATCGAGAGATCAGCTTCCAGTTTTTCATCAGGTTCTTGAGAAATTTCAGAATTATTTATTTTATTTCCAGAAAATCCATACTCTCTGCCCTGCGCTTTTCCTGCTTGGTCGCTTTACATTTCTGTCTCTCCCCCCAGCTTCTTTTTTTAAAAAATCTATTTATTGCCTGTTTTTCTTGGCTCATTCTCACTTTCCATTTTTCATTATTAGTTCTTTATGATCTTCTGTTTCCTTTTTTTTTTTTTTTCTCTGTCATGGCTGCTCTCCCAGTTGTTCTCCTCTGGGGCCCTGAGTTTCCCTTAGCTAATGAAACAAGAGCTGCCTACCTCCCTTGCTTTTGCAATCCAGCTGTTTCCTTTTTAAAATATAAACTCATCTTTATTCAGTGAAGTTCCTGTGCGGGGTCTGATCCTTTCAGAGGAGATTGCGTTTTGTGACAGCGAGAGGGAGGGAAAAAATAAACTTTGCTGGAGGAAAAGCCCTTTGGGTAGGAATCCAACCAGCTTGCTCCCGAAAGGCAGAGCCTTCTCCAGCAAAACTGGGTCGTTATTTTACTTAGCACCTCTTGGCACCTTGACGTTGCAAAAGTCTCCTTGACAGTCTTCCCCTCCCTTTTCCTCCTTTAGCTCCTAAAACCTCCCACCTTGAAAGCTTAACGTTTCCTGGCCTCTGTGAAAGTGTAGTCTAACTAACACCACAAACCTGGATTTTATATGATTAGTTAGTGAAAACTTGCCAACTTTAGGTGCAGCCTGCCAAGTCAAGTCAATTTACTGTGATGCTTTGACTGTGCAAGTAGGCCTTAATCCCCCTTTAATCTCCAGTGTACCCTTGACATCATGGAAATTACTTACAAAGCTAATGTCATCAGATGATCCATGTTAGCTATTTCAGTGAATGTTCTTCTGCACAATAGAGCAAGTTTACCTTGTAAGACACAGGCCCCAAAATATTTTCGCGTAATGAGCCCAGCAGATATCATTTTACAAACGGGGAATGAAAACTCCTTCTTCTGCCCTATAACTCCCCAGGCCTCATGTGACTTTACATGCTAGCCAAGCATCAGGTCAGTGTATTTTATTTCATGTCTGATTGATTGGATAAAGAGATTTACATAGTAGCCACAACAGCTATGAGTTATTAGGAAGGCAAGTTTCCCTTTTCAACTCTGCAAGGCCCCTCCTGTGCCGAAAACGTTTGGCCAACGCAAAAATTTCTACGAGAATCGTTTTTGATGGTGTGTTCAGCCACCAAGAGCATGAAGGAAACCGAAAAATAATGCCATGTTGTGCATGTGGCAAGCGAGGTAAAAATTACCAAGTCTAACAGCAAGGAGGTAACTCTGCTATTATTTATTGATTTCATAATAAGGACTTCCAGTTATGGCATACCCTTTATCTCCAAATGACCCAAAGTGCTTCAAACATCAAAAAAAAGTTATGTGCAAACTGCGTAAAAGGATCGTTTTGCCCACTGCAGGAGCATTGCCAGGGCTAGAAGAGGGACAGGACACAGCAGTCTCCTGGGCAGCCTGCGCTAAGGCCAAGACCAGGGTTTAGGACAGGGAATGAAAGGAATACTACATCCCCTCGCATCTATAGGATGAACTCATGATTTGGAGAGGAGCAAGGTCACTGGGGTCAGCTATCTCCCGTAAAAAGAAAGCAAGCCTAGAGGACTTATTTTAAAGGTCTGCAGAGATGAAGCTTGCTCTTGTGTCAGGAGGGCAGTGCTCTGCATAGACAGTTTGTGATTAAGGAGTGACTCATTAGTGTCTTAGAGGGAAGAGGAGCACTTATGAATGCTCCTTTCTGGATCACTTAAGAGGCTTTTAGGAGTGTCTCATCCCAGCACCGTTCTACCTCTTCCTCATTTAGGTTTGACATTGCCCTTTGGAAGCCAAGGAGATGTCTAACATTCATTTGCACTGGAACAGGACCAGATACTTCACTTGTGATACAAGATGAGAAAATAACACACAGCAGAACATCTATGAGCAGCCAGACCCTGAGAAAAAACCCATGTACATACTATCAAAATAAAGGTGTAAAAGATTGTACATGCTCTGTATCTGTCTACAAAACTGCTTCTTCACTTGCAAAGTGCAAAATCAGATGTGTGCTACCAGTATTTACATATGCTCTTGGCCCATTTGAGAAAAAAATGACAAAAATTACAGCCTTGCCTCAACATATGTCTCCAGTCAACCAAAACTTTGACCACTGTGAGAGGAGATCTCTTCCCTTCCTCCGACATGTGGCCACTGGGACAGAAAGTGGCAGCTCAGAGGACCTTACAACATTTGGGGACAAGAGCAAGATATGAATCCAGATCCAAAGTTTACACAGTGAATAGGTGTCTCTGTTGCCAGCACTAATCCATGTCAGCTTGTGAGAGAAAGGGGAAGTAAAAATTAACCTGAGCAACAAAAACGAGCAGGGAGTTTAATTAGGAAGGTAAAGTGCAGCCACCCTATTTCAGATTTAGCCGAAACACTGAGCTAGCAGCCTCCCAGACTCTCGCAGCGACTTTAACTAACAGATGCAGCCAGGTTTTCAGTTTTATATCGCCATCATAACTCATGATACACAATCTTGGGCTGTTTTCAGAAAGTCCGTAGAACGAGGCCAGCTTGTGATTTCATACCGGGGGCTGCGGCGCTGCTCCGCTGCCAGCACCTGTGCCCGACATCTGATCTTAGGGCTGGAGCACATCCTCTCCCCCCTCTTCCCTCTGCGGGGCCGGCTATGCCAAGCCAGCGAAGAAGCATTCCAGCAGATTATGAAGTACAACTATCTTGGCCCTCGCAGCTCAGAAGAAACTGGACCTAATAGGAATTTCGCACGCCATTCTCATGGATCTAAAGCAAGCTATATGGGTAGGTCTGTAAGGCAGTTTCTGTCCATGTGCTCATCTGTGACCATGAGACACGCGGATCCCTAAATGCTATGATTAGGTCAAGGATAATGGCAGGGACAACTGCTGCGTTGAAACATGGGATCAATGAAATGAGCGCATTCTTAGAAAAGGTGGCAAAGACGTAAATGGGAGTCACTGATGCTTCCAGAGAATGGCTTGGATTACTGAATTCGTATGGGGAAAAGTGTACCAAATACGACGGAGAGAGGCAATGTGAAAACACACCATCCCAAGCACTGTCTCGGGAATATTAAGGCCTCCTGACCAAAGATTGTTATCTCTGAGCCGAGCATTTGGATAGAGGGAAGTATGAGCCTAACTCTAAGCTTCCACAAGTCTAATCCTCCCGGGACAGTGACAGGAACGAAACAGTCTGTTCAGAAATCCCTCAACACTGTCGCTCTTTTTATAGATCCCAAAGCAATGGAATGAAGAATGGAAAAGCACTTTGGTGTCACGAAGTGTACAGGAGGGGTCACGACAGATCAGATGATTAAAAAGAAAAATATGAAATTCATCTTCTCATGAACTGTAAAAATTGGGGAAAAAAATGTGGCGTTCACCACCCTCTTCCAACTAAAGGACAGAAAGGGTTCCCTTTAGCCGGTGCTTCTCCCAGAAAAACTTTATTACGGAGTCCCCACAAAAAACCAGCAACTGTTTTAAAGGGAATCAGTGGGCATTTCCCACCAGTTTCGGTGCTGTGACTCCCCTCAGGCAGGTGTGCTAAAGGCAGTTAGGGGCAGCCCCGTGAGAGGTATCCAGGCACCTCACTCCTACTGAAGTGCCTAAATATCTTTGTGGATATGGCCTTTAATCTTTGCATGAGCTGTGATCCCAGCAGAGAAATCTGAGTCCTCTAGAGGAGATCTTCACTTCTGCCTGATCCAGGGTAATTCCAAGGATTACTACTCAGAATATTGGGAGAATGGGCTGTCATGCTGTTTCCACACGGACAGCACTTTAAAATACCCAGCTAACACTAAATGCACACTGGGCTCCAGTGCCAAGCTAAAGGACAGGAATTGCAGTGAAATCCTATTAACCAAGGGCATTACAGTCATTAAGTGAACCACTGAAGACATTTTTGTGTCGAGGAACAAGGGGAAGGAGATAAAAAAGGAAACTACATCTCATGAGGGAAGGGAATTCCCTGTCCTCTCAAAGGTAAACTTCAAGCTTCGGCGACGTCTATCAGAAGCTTCAGAAGCTACATGTACAATTACATGTGGGGGGTTTTTTCATCTCTTTTTTTAGTTCTAGACTTCATGCTTGCTCTTGTTTGCAACCCTGATAGTTTATGTTCCCCTGTGCCCTTTAATGCTAAGGGTACTGATAGGCTTTATAGTAATGCAAACAGAGAGCATTCCACCTGTATCCATCAAAGCATTTAAAGATCCTATTAATCTGATGTCTTAATTGTTATTGAGATTAGGAAACAGCACAGCCCTTGTTCCCACAGACTAGGTGCTCTCCCAGAGAAGTGGCTCAGGTTGTTTGGTTTTTGTATATTGAACTTGTTGATATGACGTGGAAAGAAGTATGACTCAGTGCAGGTGATTCATAAGGGTCACTGACTAGAAGAAGCCAATGTCTTTGAAAGCTCCTGACGTTTTACAGATGAGGAATAAAAACGCTCTACTGGGTTGTCCCTGCACAGTAGCTCTTGGCCACAGTGCTCCTGTTCCACCCATCTATCTGCTCTTGTCAGCCAAAAGCAGATCTTATGTTTGCTCAGAGATCAGGGCTGTTAACTTAGGAGCAAAGGACTTTCCCTCTTGGATCTTACACCAAGTGAAGTAGAACATTCAGACTGATTATGGCTCTTTCCTGATGTCAAGACAGGGTCAGAGTGGGTTGAGAATGAGATTACCAGACAGAAAAAGAACAGCGAAGGATCAAAAAGAGAGAAAGAAACAGTGTTGGGAAGAAAATGGAAACCAAAGGAGGGAAAAGTAGGCTACCAAATTGTCTCCACTGGGCTGTTCAGGCAAGAAGGCTAGAAATTAGTGAACAAGATAGTCCATAGCCACTGGATAAGCTGTATCCCTGCTACTCACCATAAAGGTACTGATGCAAGCAATAACAAGAAAGGGACACGGTAAAAATGTTACCCAACTTGGGCCATGCCTTGCTCGAATCAGGAAAGAGCATGGTGGAGATAAGGAGCTCCAAAGGGAAGCAATAATAACATGTCATGGGGAGGTATCTAGCAGCATAGCTTGGATGAACCAGCAATGATTTGGCCTTAGGCCTGAGGTGATAGAGGTGGGTCCTGGGTTAGAGTGAAGAAGTAGACTTTCCAACTATCACCTGGAAAGATCAAATAGTACAAGATGAGATCTGGCAGCTGTATGGACATCGCCTGATTTGTAAATGTAGCTGTGAGCTCCAGGATGGCCCCTCCATTTTCCATCCTTGTCTTTTTTTATGAAATCCAAGGTGAATTAGTTCACTTCCAGGATAGTCCAAGTTAACAACATTTTGAGTGTCACTTACCATGTGTGCATGAGCACCTGCTGGGATTTGTTGTTAGAAATGCCTCTCAGCCATTATCCAGCCACAAGGAGTTTTACAGCAGAGCAGACGCTTTATGGAGTGGCATAGCTGCCTCACCCTGTAGACTTTCTCGTAGCAATAGATCTTTTTTCTTCACTTGAGACGCCTATGAGCTTATTTACAGAGTCAATTAACAAAAGATAACCTCCCATTGTGCAATCATCAATAAATCAATTGTGTTAATACTATCTTGGAATGTCCTCCACTATTTACTTTAATATTGTTGACTCTCAGCACTTAAGAAAGCCAGCACCTTCAAGTTTCGCTTGATTATGGGCAAATGGATTTTGTAGTAGCCATTAATAAATATAAATTGTTTTGGAAAATATTTAAGTTTGTCAAATTTAACCACTTGCTGAGCATTAAAAACTACCCCTTATTGACCTTGTTTGACAATTACTTCAAGAAAGACAGTCCCACATTGTAAGATTATACAACTGCACCTACGTATTTTGTTGGCTTGCTATCCTTGCAGCTCCTTCCAACTGTGAAGTGTGATTATTGACAGAAACGTACAAGTTGAGACTTAATTAAACCACCCGGCTCAGTAAAGTGCTTTTCTATAATTTGATAGATTCCTATCCCAAATAGTTTACTTATCCATGGGTGATGTGTTGCTGCATTTACTCACAGTGAGTAGCACTTTACTCCATGAGCAGTTCCCCTGATTTCAGCTACAGGAGCTTGTATGATGCCACATCCATTAATGTTCATCAGCACAGAAGGGTCCGTTAGTCACGCTGAATTGTGCCTGCTTCCCCAGCAGAATGATTTATATCTATGGGACTGCTCAGCATGAGCAAGGACAGTGGAATGTTTCCCTAAATAGACAATATATAGGCATAGGAATGGGGCAGGGTCATGTTAAGGAAATCCGATGCCCTCAGCTCATTCTGCAAGGACCCCCACCCAAAACTTCAACAAGAACGTGCTGGTTTGGGGACAGAATATAATTAAAGCCAAAGGGCAGTTTCGATTTTGTTGCAGGCTGTTTGCAATCTCAGGCAGACAGCATAAACTGCTTTTTGGTAGGCATGTATTTTAGGTTTTAATTTGTACCCTTGATACACTCAGAAAGATAGGTTTTTTTCATGGTACGGCTCCAAGACAGCCTTAAGAACTTCTAGTTTTTCAAGGACTAAAATAGAATCAGGAAAGTCATTTAAAAAAAAAAAAAAGACAACTGAACATAGCTAGTGTAATTCTGATGCCATATTACCTTTGAGGTAAGAAATCAATTATTTCACTTATTCTCCGATTGCTTCAGAAGTCAGTAGCCTTGGCAGTAAATTGAATATTATGCTGCCACAGACAGCATCTTCCTTGTCAAGCATCTAGCTCCATTCTTCTCTTGATGATGATTGGTGACTTTAAAACTCACATGACTTCTCGATAATAAATGAAAACTGTCATTGTTCTGGGGCTGCTGGGATTCATTTTTTTTCCCTTTCCTCCGCTTTGACCTCATTGTGATGTATTGTCTACTTCAGAGTGTTTGGAAAAGTAAGGGAAATACTAGGCGAGGACTTTTAAAGAAAAAACAGACCTCTAATTAGATCCCTCCAACAGACCCTGCAATGACCCTGTTTAGACAGACATTAATGGATGGGCCTAACTTCCATGACTGTAGTGCTGTCCTGGCCAAAAGGGAGCCCAGACGGAGGCTTTTTTGCTGGTGCCCAGGCTGCTGCCAATCTCATCTTCATCTTCACCACGGGCTGCATGTCCTTGAAGTCCCCATTGTACCAGCGCTGGCAATTGTGCGGATGCACGCTCACCGGGGTCAGCTCATTCAAGCATCTGAAAACCAACCGTATGGAGGGACAGAAAAGACATTAGCTCTCAGTCAGGTTAATCTGGCCAGATAACTGGTGGAAGTGCAAATTAGATTGCAAGAATATATGTAGCTAAGGCCAAAACTGCCTTATATCTGCAGCATGCAGCTAGATTGACCACGTAACGCTGACCGTGTAACCACTACTGTAACTACCTGGAGGAAAATGAGACTCGCATCTCTGCAACTCAAATATTTGACATCCATCTGTTCCTTTTTCAATTGGGAAAAACTTCTTCTTACATAATTTTGTTCAGAGAATAGCTTTGGCTCAGACCCCACACTAGACAGTCCCTGAATTTCGGGAAACTGAAGTTCTTGTAACTCAGTATAACTTCAAAACCCAAACTGTGTTTCACTGTTCATATGCTATTTGAGTTGCTCATCTGGGATATAAATCAGAATGAGCTTCCTGGAAGAAAGAAAATATTTTGTGTTTTTGGAGGCCTGTAGTGGAGCTGGAATTGAACCAGCTGAATATGGGGAGGCATGGGCAGAACATGACAGAGGACTGGGAACTTGCTGACAGGGCATTTTCGTTGAAGAAAGGGGCTGAGAAAGAAAGGAGTCACAGAGCTGGGTGGAACATACAATGTAAAAAACGAGAAATCCAACAGCTTAGTCATCCTGCAGTTCAGCCATCATCACAAGTAGGCAAAAAACGCAATCACCATGCAACGTCTTTGGTTAACCTCCTAAATGAAGGAAACCACGGACACCGAATATGGGCTGCACCTCTGCTGCTGTGGCTGCATATTGACAGCTGTGAGGACGTGCTGGCTAAGGGAGACACAAAGTCTATGAAAATAACTTAGAGAAGGGGATAAGCTGATGGATCATATCTTTCGCCGCAAGTTAAAATGGGTTGGATATGTATCGCTTTTAGTTCCATAATGGTTACATTTGGCTCTCCGTATTCGTTTATTATAAAACAAAAATATTAAAAGAAATTAAAGGAAGAATAAATCCTGTTCCAAAATAGGGGAATATGATGCAGATAAAATGTTTCCTTTAAATCTGGGAGCAGAGATTATGAATTAAGTGTTATAAAAGGGCATGTAAAATCTATGCAAATGGCCATCGTTTAGCACCAGGGAACCTCAAGGCAATGCCCACTGATGACAATGACAGTGGCAAATTTGCCTCAGTGGGTAAATCCATCCCCAGGTTTTTGAAAGTCTCAGGTAGCATTGCTCCCACATGAGGAAACTATTGCGGCAGTAACATCTCCGTTATACCGCTAGGAAGTAACTTCTAGTTATACCACTAGGAAGTGCTTCTGAACATCTGTCTCCTCTTCTGCAGTCCCTATGGTACCAAGCACTCTGTTGGCTCTCCACAAATAAATAGCAAGATAGCGCATATCCCCACCGCGTGGATTTATGCTCCTGCCTTCTGCGGTCATACGAAAATAAAGCAGGAAAGTAATAATCATGGAAATTATTCTTGTGCTTTCATATATATATATATATACAGGCACACACACACATATATATATGTATATAGCAAAATCATGCCCTAACCACTCACCTTGTCAGCATATAGGCATTTAAAATATCTCCCCCCTGCAATGCACAGAACACATGGCTGAATAACCCACCCTCCCGCTGAACTAGATGGAGAACTGAGCAACGCGTTATAAATAAAAATAGTCATGGAAGCTATCAGTTCTTAATCTCTTCCTATTACACCTAGATCCTTAAACAGTGTTTCAGAAGATGATGGGATGTATGAGACAACCCCTGCCCCTTTTACTCACTCACCCAAGTGATCTCCATCCACTTGGGTACAAAATAAGTAATGCAAGCAGAATCTGTATTTAAATAATTGTGGCATAATAGAGGGAGTAAAGGCTAAGAAGGATCTGTTCTGGTCCATTGGGTAAATATTATGATCTTTATAGTGGAAAATAAACGCCCAGCTATCTATGAAACCAATAGAGCTGTTCCAGTCTATCAAATTATAATTTGTGTTTTTAAAAAACAGTTTTAAATGGAGTTGCTCTGATCTATAGAGCACATTATATAGCTTGGAAAGACTCCGAATACATATTTATCCGGAAAATTTAAACAGCTCCCTATAAATAATAAGCATCTTGAGGGGTGGGGGGGGGGCGAAAGCCCTGATTAAATATGTCATTGCTTTGCACATAAAAGTAGATGAACGCAGAACACCACTTCCCACGGGAATATTACATTGGAGCCTTGTCCCTTGTCTCACAAGCTACGATGTGTCATGCTAGGTCAGTCTTAGATAAGAGACCTCCAAGGAAGACCTAGTTATTGCAAGGAATGGTGCTGACGATTCTAGTTTATGCACCATCCTCTGAGTCAGCACTGAATTCATTTTCTAGCTCGATGCTGAGGTGTGCTGAGTTGTTGTCTTTCAATGATATCTAAAAGAAAGCCTACCCTCTACAACTGCAGCTCATTAAAGTTTCCACGGCAGGCTTTGCAAGGCTGGGGTGCCAAGCCAATGTTCTGAAGAAGTTCCAACAGAAATAATTAAATCGTCTCTCAGGTCTCCCTGCAGTTTCAATCGGATGTGGTATGCTGCTTCGGTTTCTACCCTGGTGCGTAGTGTCACTATACACCATTAGACAGCTGTTGTGCTTGAACCTTGGGATAGCGCCGTATCAGTGGTGGGTGACGCTAATTCAATATAACACTTATCCAACTCACAAGGCTTTTGGCGGCTTAATTAAGGTGCTGGCTGAAAGAGTCTCGAGAAAGTGTAGCGTATTATTATTTTTCCCTTATAGTCACATATTTACACGTTTATCAAATAAAGCGGGGCATTATCTCAATAAAAAGCAGGAACACAGCATGGATTAATGGCTGCAGCACGGCTGGTCCACGTCTCTAGGCTAAGATGGATTTGACCAAGTCCTGCCCCTCAGTCTTTTGAGATAATAACGCACGTTTTAAAGAGTATTTTTCTTTGTTTCCACAGTGCTGTAACTTCAGGTCAAAATGTCAGAAGAGCTTGATATTCTTGCCTTTTCTCAGGTTTTGTCATACCGTTATTTAAACATAGGTTTTTGGATTTAATTTGACAATCTTTATGTAGTTGCTGGCATGGTAATTGAGTCTACTTGTCTTTTTCAGGACACCAGAAGATCTAACTAAGTCAGAATGTCTCAGTTACAGTCCAGATTTCTATTTATTACCTACCTCACCGAGAAAGACAAGGTGAGTTATCATTCAGTACAGAAAACCTGAAAGGCATTTATATGCTTGAAGTACTGTATAACCATCCTGTACAGAAGCACAGCGTTTCAGTAAATGTGTTACAGCCCAGACAAATCCCTTTGAAACAACACTATTGAGCCCAAATGGTCTATGCAACTGAGGGTAGAAATCCAGAAAGCTTACCTCCCACCCAGGACCAAAACAAAGCCCTTCAGAGATTATTGATACGATGGCTTATGACAGATTGTTCCTCAGCCTTACAACTTACATTCTGTATGATAAATTCAACATGAAGTGACAGTCACAGCAAGTGTTCAAGGCTGTAACTAAAAAAAAAAAAAAAAAAAACACCACCTAATTTTTACTGAAGTTAGAACTCCAATGAACGAGAAAATGTGAACATATACCTAGGTATGTATCAAAGCTGCAATCTCTGTAAATGCCATCACCATTACTTATGGCTGGGATGATGCTAATATTTGAAAATATTTCAATAGGAAGCCAATTTCAGACCTGCAAATTGTAATCACAAAGATAATATTTCAAGGCTCTTCTTAGGAAAGGATGTTAGTGGACCAAGGAAGAAGAAAACTGCCTGTTCCACTTATCTCCGTAGCAGATTGGATGAGGCCATCCTACACATCAATTTGAGTGGGAAGTGCCCTCAAATTCTTTTTCATCCTGGGCTACTGCTTGTCTTTTTAAATTAGGCACATTTAGAGAGCAAAAATATACATAGAGTTTGTAATCATGGGTAAAAATTAGTGTCACCACTTTCAGCTTCAATCCAATTGTGTCCCCAGTGTAGCCTTTAGCTATTAGTAAAATATACGGGAGAGATATCTTATTTGTGCTCAGGTTAATACAGAAAATCTGAAGGGGAAAAAAAAATAAAGATTTACCTACAGTAATTCTTTTTTAAAAGCATTGTATTATGCCTGTACTATGGACCCATATTTTTTCCTGTTGTAATATACGTTAAACCAAAAGCAGAAGCAAAGAATATCAGTGAAGATTTTTTTTTTGTTTTTTTATTTTCACTGTGCCATTTGGCAGAAATAGCCTTGTACAAACATCTGTGAATTACAAGTGGTATTTAATTTTTGTTTTTCACGTCAAAAAAATTCTAGGTAGATAATCTTAAGCAATGAAGAGTATTTTTAGGTTATTAAAAAATGTTGACATTTACTGGCCAAGAGCCTGGCGTGTAGTTGCAAAGGTCATCAATGAGTAAACAGACATTAATGGTTAGCTGGATAACTGGTACATAAACAGGTCATATTAATAATTAACACAGAGGAAAACTGGCAGTTTACAGCAAGCTTAGGAAAATAGCTGATAGAAATAACTTTGGAAAGGGCAAGGACCAGTATTTAAAAAGCATCTAAAAATTAAACCTAGAGGAGCCTAATTTTAAGGCGTTCATTTCTCATTCTTTCTTCTCTCTCTCTCAGCTTATGAACAAATTATTTTTTAATTCATGGAGAGTAAAGTTATTTGAATTGCTGAAAAAAGTATTGCACAGCTGTTCATTCTGCAATTGATTCTCAGACTGATGCTGTCTTGTTGACAACTCTGCAGAATATAAAATATTTAAAGAATTGATTTAATCCCCAAATATATCTGGTTTAAAAAGAAAAAAAAAAAAAAAGAAAAAAAATAGCTCCTCCCTTTGTTCATTTGTTCATTACTGGAAAGATATTAAAATGTATGAATATTTGGATTTAACATTCTGTCAATGCTCACTGGAGCTGCCTATTGATCCTAAGCAAAATATACTTCAAATTGCCAACGGTAAAAGTTTTACCGACACCTTTTTTCTAAAATATGAAGTCTCAGCATTTCTCTCCCACCTCCTAAAAAGTGAGATTTTTTTTGCTCAATTCCTTTTGGCTTGTCAGCTCGGCAGTAGCTTTCCTGTGCAGCCCTGTCTGTTTATTCCAGAGCAATACCAAAATTACCATGAAGCCAGGCCTCGCTCTTAGGTCCGCAATTAGTCCTACTTGACTTGACTGTAAATAGGGCCGTGGTCATTCAGGCTAGGAAATAAAGGCAGCCGGATCTGAGACTAATTGCATCTCTCCTGGCATGTTTTCGTAACGCAAACTCCAATGGACACAAATCAGTTGGCTTCTTACCTTTACTTATTATTTTAACTAAAAATGGTACAAAGCGCATAGAACTGCGTACTAGGAGGGAGTGGAACTTCCAAACGCTTCAACAGTAATCATCATGGTACTCACACTGTGGGAAAATGTAGACAAATATTTCTACGGATAAATATTACACTCTTCTAGTGCTTAACAAGAACACTGCTTTTGAGTATTAAGTAAAATAGCGCTATCTGAATATTGAGTAAAATTGTAGAAACATTTAAGAGCATTGGGAAGGTACAGGCAGAGAGCAATAGGAGAGAGGACAGAGTAGGGAAGCCAAAGAAAAGTAGATGAAATATTTTGTGCTGCAACAGAAAGGGTTTCTGATGATGGACTTGGAGAACCAGGAGTCTTCTGTGGACCTGCAGATGTAACAGAAAATTCATGCTATACTGGCAGAAGAGCCTTTCTCCCTGACTTTTACCAAACTGTAATTTATTAAAGTTTTCTTAATGGTAAGCAGAAGTCACCATCTCCGTGTGCCAGCATATGGATTTTAGAAATGCCAAGTATTTATGTGTGCATATAGTTAGAGGCAGTCTCGGGCTTACAGTGCAACTCAGACTAATAACTGGACTAAAGAACTGAGAATTAACATTTCTATCATCTCATGGCCATGTGACCATTATTTTTAATTGTGGTTCCTGTTTCCTGTTTGTCAAATGAGATCTACTTCATGATACTGAAGTCTAGTTAATGATAGTCAGCTATTAATTAATACCTGTTTTATCCACCACTGTACAAGTATTTCTTGTTACAGTAGGATAAGAGGAGACAAGCTGTAGATACATCCTTGTTCTTAATGCTTTTAAGATGCAGGCAACTACATGCCAAACATGCCTTGTCTTTTGGCTTCTTGTTTGGTATGACCTGAGGCTCAATTCCACCTAAAGCACTTCACTCCCTCCCTCCCTCCCGCTACGCCACGAACTCTAGTTCTGTCCAAAGACCAACACATGCAAAGCTGGTACAAAAGGCCTCTGTTTGATCTAGATTTGAAAATACATATTCACACAGCAGAAATCTCTGTGAAGGATGAAGAGCTCTCCACTTGGAGTGGGTGTTTGATTTGTTAACTGCTTGTTTCTCTGCTCAGAAGATTCACGGTCGCAAAAGGTCAATAGTTATTGGTACGCACTGCAACAAAACTCTGCTTAACGTTTTTAGAAATAGACCATCTTCTATTCGTCCAAATTCCTTATTCAATACAGCTAAGGTTCTCAAGACATTTAATGAGTACACTTTAATATACAACCTATTCTTATTCTCGGACAGCTGTATTTCTTCACCCTCTCCTTTCTTAACATGTATCTTTTTCTCATAAATTTACCCTAAAAAGAAAATCTATCTTTAATTAACTATACCATTATTTAATCCTTCTAATGCCACTAAAATATATACTGAAGAACTTTACAGTCTGAGCCAAAAGGGCATTTTGGCAAAAGAATATTGCAGCTGTGTTGCCTGAAACATCTTAGAAGGTAGTGTCCACAGGGAGCGGGAGAGCTCGGTAAAATACTGACAGATGTAAATAACAGTGTCACATTTTGGGATGAAAACCAGTTCATGGTCGTGCTCATTAAGAGCAATTTCTGTGTCTCTGCAAGGCTCCACGGAAATGGGGAGGTCTGCACCCCAGGCAGCAGATACCGCAGCAGCAGAGAAAGGAGACTCGCTTTGCGCCGCTAATCCAGTTAATCCTGGTTATTTCAGGGTTCCCTCTGCAGCGATGCAGAGAGTGATGTGGCTGGGAGGAAGGGATGAGCCTGAAAGAGATAGTGGGCAAGGGCAGAGGAAGCAGATCCCCCCCGGTCCTCCCGTTTTTCCAGGGGAGAGCTGCCGAGCCGGGGTGACTCCAGCCGTCAGGCCAGAACAGCTAACGCGAAGCGACACTTTCGTCCTCTGAAAATTTTACTGCTCAGCAGAAATAACGAAGCAGTGCTTGGTGGACACGATTCCCCCCACACCCCCCCACCCCCAGGCCCTCATTTGGCAATCGTTCCTCTGCTAAAACCACCGAGGAGATCCAAAATAGACACTCTGGGGAGGATGGGGCGAAGGAGCAACATGCTCCACCACCCAGGCTCCAGCCTGCCCTCCCCGACAGCAGGGCAGGAAACTGCAGCACGTCTGGAGAAAAATGTGTTCAGGATTTCAGGGAAGGAAAAATAAAAAATAAAAAAAATAACAATAATAAAAAAAAAACCATGCCAAGAAAATAAACTGAGATATAAAAATGTGAAAGCCATTAAAAACCGCGGTTTAAATTTAAGAATAAATGCAATGGCATAGTCACATTCTTTAAAAGCTTTGCTCCGCTCGGAATGGCTTTGTTATTAGTGATTCTTAATGCATGAGATAGTGGTTTGGAATAAATCTTTAAGTAATTCAAAACAAGGACTCTTCAGTAAATAGTTGAAATTAAAGGGGGAGTTAGAGTCATCTGGTTTCCATTAGGATGATAAAATAGTTCACTTGAAACCTTTTACAAGATGCTTTGTTACTGGGAGGTGTCTGTGCATCTCACTCCATCACTAGCCATTTGACACAACATAAAAGGCTTCAAAAGCCATGCTAGGCCTCTTAATCAAAAACTAATTGTAATAGATATTGGGGAGTGTTAACACTGTGACCGCTAGGTTGTATCTTCAGTATATAAGCAGGAGTGAACATTAAACACAACCCTGAGTTGATAGGGCTTATCAGAATTTCAGAGTTAAGTGCTAAGTACTGCAGGCCGGTATCTGCGCGCCGTTGCTTTGTACCACTTTTGGAGTTAATTGCACCGTAGGACTTCATCTTCCCAACAAAATTTATAGCGCCGTCAGGGAAATTGGAAGCCCGCTGAAGAAACTGCTGCAGTTTACAGGAGTTCAGTGAAACCACAGGGAAAAAAAAATTGCGGTTTCTACTTCGGCATCTAAGACGTTTGCAGAGGAAGAGGGGCTCCCCCCTCCGCCCCTCCCCAGTTTACCCCGTCGTAAAAATGAGCTGTTTCTCCCTCTTGAAGCTTTACTTGCTGCTAGTGCTGTGGCAGAACTAATGGCACCAGCTCCCCAAAATCACGCCGCCCCTAAAATTGTCCCTAAATTGGCATACATGTTTGCCTTACGTTCCCGTATGCCTTATTATGATTGTTGACGTGAATATTCGCAGTGCTCATGGAAACAGCTTTATTGATTTTACTGATACGGGGTGGGATGGGAGTTACTGATTTTAACTTAATTCATGTGTTTTTCCAGATAACAGGTGACCTTAATATTTACACACGATTGCACCATAATAAACCCAGGCCAGATCCTCTTCTGTTCTATGAGCTGTTGAAAATAAGAGTTCACATTTTTTAAGCAAGGAGCTCAGAACCAGACCATCGTACAGTGAGGAAATCAGGGATATGGCAATTTACTCCAGCTGAGAATGCAGCCCACAGTGTAAAATTCCTTGTTTAGCGCAGTAAAGTGCATTAAAAAGACTGCTGCTGTTATTTCTCATGAGTTCATTATAACCTGTGTGCTACCAAAATCTCTAGACAGCTGTGTTCCTTTTTACTCCAATTTCAAACGATATAATTAAAAAAGCATTTGATGAAATGTAGACACTTCTACCACTTACACTGGAATGCTGGCACCATCCAAAATCAGCTAGTCTGTAAATACCAGATTAGGATCTGTGTAGCCAAGGTTTTTATTCTAGGAAAGCATATTCAAAAGAAAGCCTCAACCTTTCTTGGTGAAGAATAAGCTTTATTTGTAAAACCCGTAATTATCTCAAATGTTCTGAGAAGCCGGGAGAGCTGCAAATGTTAAAACAAAACATAAGGAAACAGTTTTGGACATTTAAGTGGAGGCAAATGAGGATGATGTACTTTTCCCCTATTAGTTTACTATATAAATGAGAAGACATTACAGAGCGAAATTTAATTAAAGTAATTGACCAGATTGCATTTCGTAGTAGTTATTGTCGTTAGCAGCCCTGACTCCTCTGTCAAAAGGATTTGCTGAAGATTATTTCTAAGGGGTATTTATTATGAATATTAATCTCTCCAGGAAGTACCATCAACATATTAAAATTCATTTGAAGCACTTTATGGAAGACTGCAAACAGAAATGACTGGTGAAAAACAAGGTGTCTAATCATGTTAGCTTGGTTCACACATGGTTAAACCAGAAGTAGAACAGAGAGAGGAAATGTAATAAAAGGTATATTGGTTATATTATGATGAAAATGTGCTTAAAGGGTACCTGATTTCCAAAGAAATTCAGGCTGCACTACCAGGACAGCTGATGACTCTGCTGTTTCAGGCAGGTTTTTATATAGTCTTGTGCTGTCTCACTGGAGAAGCCTGATTCTTCAGCCCATGCGTTAACTCCTGTTTGATCTTTTCAGTGATTGTTTGCAAGAAGTGTATAATTAAGGAGGGACAGAATTCCTACAGAGAACTTGGTTCGCAGGTGCTACCCACACTGCTTACACCGACAACAGACAACTTGGGTTTGGTATTTGATACCCCAAATTGTATCTGTCGAGCCCCTCTCTTCAGTAGGTGGAAGGACGCACTTTTTAATTACAGTGCACGCATGAAGTGCTGTATAGAGTTGCATCCCTGTCTCTTCCAGCAGCTTAGATGATGTAGTTTCTTCTCTTCAATGCTGCTTGATCTTCTCGTTGAGAAAAAGAAAAAAATGGAGGTGAGATAAGAAGGTGAGGATTTGCAATGCAAGAAAAACACAAAGGGAAAACTAGGAATTCTTGACCCACTTTTCCCAATTTTCTGTGCTCTGGAGAAAGGGTTTGAAGACTGATGGCTGTATGCCAGAGGGAGAAAAGGCATTTATGAGATTGCCAGGATTACAAGTTGCAGGTTGGGTCAGTCTCGGTCCTCCTCAGCTTCTCCTCATCCTTCCTCTCCTCCACCTCTTTGCTTTGAATGTTTTTTCCTTCCCTCTCAACAATGCCATCTGCAACTTTCATACCACCTGTGTTTAAAATAAACATCCGACAGCAAATAATCCCTAAGTATACACAAGTTGGGCATCCCAGGTTGTGTTGCAGTTCCAGACGTCAACTTCTCTTGTCCTTTTAATAAAGGCTCAGATCCCAATCGTCTTAGTGCTCTGCCTCCGTTTTGCCAGGAGGCATTCCTTTCCCTTCCTTATGAAATAGGCTGAACATTTTCCCCATGTAAACATTGTTCCACATCTGTTCACGCTGAAGCACATCAGAGCACCATTTCCCAGAAACCGTTCTGGCTACGTGTGACCAAATGTACCGCAGAGGAACCAAAACAAGGTCAGGAATTTCCTAAAAGTCAGGGTTGGGAAGAATCGCTTCACCCCATTGTCGCAGTTCCTACCATAACTTTTTAATAACTTTATCCACCTATTAGCACCGGTCGGTGTGACTGTGGCTGCGCAATCCCTCTGCATAGACCAGGGCCGTGGCAGCTACTGAACCACTGACCGGGAAGTAAAAACCCCAAACTAACTCTATGCCTGAGAAGAGTAAAAAAGAGAAACCATTTCTATTGCTGAATATGGCAAAAATCCTTAAGGGACTCCACTGATTACACTACTGAGATTTGTATGAACTAACTAGGGTAAATAATTAGACTATATTTTAATTAATATATCAGTGCCTGCTAGCACAATATAGTTAAATTTGTGCCACTAGTAGAGCTGAATGGAAGAAAATTGTCCTATTTGTGGTGAAATTATAATCATGACCTTTCCAAGAAAAAGACAAGGCAAGCAAAACCCTGCAACTCTTTTTGGGGCTGAAAAAAGTCAAGAGGTGCCTTTAGTTCACCAAGCGCCCATGTGCCTCTTCTCTAGGTAGCAAACCTGAATATGGCAAAAGCGTCTCTGGTGAACAGGGAAATGAGCCACACATACACACATATATATATATGTGACACAGATCACAAAGTGAGGGCTAAAAATACAGCTCAATTATTCAAAGTATATAATTTTTTTTTTCAAGCTTGACCTTGTTATTACTTTGAAGCACCCGTGTCACTCAAAAGGGGCCTTCTTGCACAAACAAGAAAAAAATATTTGGGCGTCGCAACGCAGGTTTTCCCCAAAACCTTGCTGCCTGGATAACATTGCAGCTTGGGGGAACCGACTGCTCCCTGCCCATGGAGGATTAGCAGGGGTTTTGCAGGACCAGAAAAAATCAAGCTACGGGGTGGGGTTTTTTTCTATCTCCACTACGAATGAGACTTTCTCCCTCACTGCCCGAGGAGGCAACTCCTCACCATCATTCCATCAGGAGCAAGGAATGGAGGGATAATTAATCCTTTGGACCTCTCTGTCCAAAAGAGGTGGCCTTTGCAACAGTGAAGTGGTGCCAGCCTGCAGCCCTCTGCCCACAGCAAGGCAGGGATCCAGAGCTCTTATCAGAAGGTGAAGTCTGTGTGAACTCCCTTATCTGGGGGATCAGCAGGAGCCAAGGGTGAAGGAAGTGGAGGGAGGGCTTGCCAGCACAGAGGTGTGATGGTGAGCCCTTTGCAGCCACCGCTCTGGTGGCACCTGAGGACCGTGGTGGCCCACACCAGGGCTCCAAAGACTTGACGGAGGTGCACCGATGGGTGAGCCTGGGACAGGGAACTGCTTTCCAGCGGCCAAGAGCCCAACTCTGCAAAGAAAGCCTCCCTTGCGCTGGCTTTGCAGGAGGAGAAGCTTTCTGAGCCTATACTTCCCAAGGTGGCAGCTGATCTCCACTCTGTGGCAGCCAGCGTGAAACACGAGGGCTTGATTTTCAGAAGGTGGGAGGCTTAGCACTTGCTGAAAATAAGACCCATTTAAGTTGTCACGACAGCAGTCACCTTGAAAGATTTAGGCCACGCTGTCTGGTTAGCTGGCCGTTCCCCTAGCACTGTCGCATTCATCAACCCCCCGCAACAATTCCCTCCCCTTCAAAAAGCTGTTTATTTTTTGATCTCCCCATGAAAGTTAAGGTGTCACATTGGTTAATATTACCGCTCCTCCAAACTTCTCCCACTTTTGGCCCACACAAGGCAGAGGATAACCCCTTCCCCTCTGCCCCAGCATCACTTATCAAAAACACAGAGTGAAGGAGGCACCACACAATTCAGCTTTAACATTAATCTTCCCACTGGCTTCTCATTACTTTGCCAATAAGATGATCTTCCTCACACCACATTTCGATATATTTGACATCTGTCATAAAACTCAAGTCACACATATCTGTCTTCTGGTAAAATGAGTCATCCTACAGAGACCCATACCATACTGTTCGAGTCTTGCCAGAAATAATTATTGACATATTGTCAACACATCCAGCCTACTGTATTAATAGGAGTCATAAATTACCAGCCTTTTTTCTTCCCTCTACCTAGCAAGGAAACAAGGGGACAGACAGCAGGAGAGCAGGTACATGGCATTCGGGTGATGGATCCAGGCACGGCCATTCACTGCTCTCGAGAAGCTTTGCATGATTTAATTGTAGTTAAGAGAGTAACTAGTTTCATAAATCATTCAAAACTAGTAATGACTTCCCCTTTGATTCGGTACCTTTTGGTACCATACGGGCCATGATCTCTCATCAAAGCAAAAACCAGCTACTAACTCCCCTAAGCTTGTAGCCGATAAACAGTAGCTATTTAGGGGAGAGAGGTTACGGACAGACAGAAGCCGGACTATCCTCAGCGTAATGTCACTGACTGCATTGGAGAGAGACGTTTAACCTGTTCTTGGCACTTGCAGCACAAGGCAGATGCAACTTTTCCGTTTCATCACGTATGTGCAGTGCTCCCCAGCTGATTTCATTAACAACCTAGGTATACTTTCGGTTCTTTTCCTGCTTTTTTTCTTTTAAAGTGTAAGCTTCCATAGCTAAAGGAGAAAGACCAGAGATCACAGCCATACCTAGAGGAGATGAATGGCCTTTCCCAGAAGCAGTATGCTCCTGCAGAACAGTCGCTGGGTTTAAACACTGCTGCAGGTCCTTCCTGGGGTTGCTAAAGCGGATTCAGTTACCACCTACTTGCAGCTTAGGGTATCCCAGGTGGGCCTGGCTCCACATAGTGGTATCAGAGGCACAAGGCCGAGGTGGTTAAGGTGTCTTCTTGCACGCCCAGAGAGGGAAGCGCAATCTCTGCTTCAGAGCCATGACTGAGCTGTAAGCAGTACCCGGGAAGCCGGTGATAGACATCACATGATGTTCTGCTCCATCGGCTACGGAAAAAGGCCATTAGGCTTGTGTGATTAAGGTATGCCGATCTACATCCAGGCAGGCTTTAACCTTGACCTTTAGCAGGTGAATACTATGGTTTGCAGCACTCTACCTTTGCTCTCTGGAGTAGGGACTACGATTGTCTTGTTAGAGACCAGGGAGAACAGGCACCACCTTGGAAGGACATCCATTTTGCACCAGCAAGCCTTCAAAGGCTGCCATTCTAGAGAACATGAAGTACCCCCTGCAAGAAGGCTTTGGCATAGGCTTTTTCCGAGGATAGGGAAAGGGGAGGGTAAAGCCACCGAACGTTACCTGCATGTAGCGGACGCGCTGTGGGAGAATACTCCTTCTTGCACAAATCCAGCACAAATCCCGATCCCCAGCCTCACTGCCAAAACCTCGAATCTTTTCGGGCAACCTTCATTTGTTTTTGTCTGACCCCAAGTGGGATGACACCAAGAGTGAGTTACCCAGGCATGGAGTGTATGCACATTGCAGTGACGTTCCACAGGCCCAGCAGTGGCAAAAATATCACCTCGGTATTTTACGTTTTTAGCCCTTCCATAAATACAGGAGCATTGAGAGCACCTCAAACTAATTAATAAGCTGCTCTGTATCTTTGTGCATTACCTTTCTTTTCCCCCTTTGATTCACGCACAAATTATTTTTAGAAAAGGGAAAAAAGTTTCATTTAGGAAAAAAAAAAAAGCAATGAACTGAGGTCTGGCACTGCTCATTGCTCTGCTCATCGCCTCAGCAGTGTATTAGGTTTGTGGGAAGGTGGAGGAGGGAGAAAATGTGGAATCTGTCCTCACTCCTGTCACCTCCTTCACCCCAAAACCTCCCAGGTCCCCAACAGGCACCAACTCCTTTCCTTCCCCCCCTCAAAACGCCCTTGTGGTTATATTCACAAAATCCGGGTATGTGTTACTGACCTGTACTCCGTCCACTTTCCATCATTTTCTGGAAGGGGAAGGTGTTGTTACAAGGCAGTTTGTTTCTATGGGGTACCCGTGGGTGGCACAGACCTGGATCAACCAACTTGGTGGCAGTTCTAGCCTTACACTGTAGGCTCCACGTGATGGCACAGGCACATCAGATACTTGTTCAAGTGTTGAGTTCTTGGGCAATTCTGGGCCAAGAAAAGTGACTTGAAGAGACCATTTTAAATCCTGCTAATTACAGTATCGCTGAATTTGCTCTAGTTTTTTTTCCAGGTTAGCAAAGGTAAGAGTACAGAAAGCCACTCACACTTTTCTGCTTGGGCACTGAGCTCTGACACGCTGGAGGATGTTGTCTTTCATTATTAACTTTGGCAGCATTTAAATTAAGTAATATCTTGACAGGGGAAAGGAAAGGAATGAAGGGCCCTGGGAATATTTTTTTCTCTTGTTTAATTGTACTGCATTTGATGTGTTCCAAAAAACACTAGAAGATCTGCTCTTCAGAGACCAAAAAAAAAGTTTATAAACCCCCGCTAGTTGAGGTAGTTTGGCAGCACATAGCAGGATAGAGAATTATCATCTGTCCAGGGAAATCCACCCCCCGCTTCTCCCAACCCTCTTTCAGCTGGTGCATGCAAGATGTTCCTGCTCACTTCATCCTCAAACATTTAAACACTTTGAGGACCACACACCTACAGCGCGTTATTTGCAGGGCTTTCTAAGCCGAAATCCAGCGTGCGTGCATGTGTATCTGTGGGTGGGAATGGCTGGATAATGTTACCGTGATAGCTGATGATAATATTTCTACCAATTGTTAAGCTTCCTAAGTCTCCACTTTGTGAATGCTTCAGCGTATCGTTTTCTGAAAAACGCAGCCTTCCTCGCCTAGAGAAAGGTACGAGTCAATAATGCGTTCATGAGAGATTATCTAGGAACCTCTGATTGACTCCAGAGGGAAAAAAGTCTCCCTTACACAAATGCACCTTTCTAAACACTTCAGGGGTCGCATGGTTCACTGCAGGATTGTGTCAGTACAGCCATAAAATAAGACGGCAGTTCAAGCTGTCTCGGACTAGCAGCATAGCAGGTACTGCAGAAACACAGATGTGGCGTAGTCTGAGCTGTTTAAAAGTGGCTGCTTGCTTGTGAGCACTCCGGTTTTAGCCCAAATAGACATTAGGAAAATGTGTGAGGGACGAAGGAGTGTGTTTCTTCAGTGTTTCAGGGCAAAAAAAAAAAAAAATGTGGGAGGAGAGATAATTTTGGTGAGTCAAATTCCTAATTCCCTTCAGACCTGTAAAGTCAGTAGGAGTTGCTTCACTTTCATCTTCACATGCAAAGATGGGTGAAGTTAGAACAAAGGAAGGTGGAAAAAAATAAATTAGATTTTTTATAAAGTTAAAGGAACACCAAAAGAAACAGAAGTGCTCCTGATGTAAGGACAAAAGCAAATGAAAACTATTGCTCTGTATAACATACTACGTATCTCAGAATACTTATTCAGGCCCTGGCTTCTGGAAAGTCCTCTGCTCATCTTTTTTCCATTTCCTCTGCCATGGTGACTCTTCTGGGCTGTAGCATGCCTCAAACAAAGCACAATATCCTCCAGGACTTTGTGAAAAATACTGTTTAAGACCAACTCATGGCCCAGCTCTTCTGAGTTTATCATGCTTTGTTTCATATTTCCCGTCAGTTTCTTCTCTTCGTCCACTGCACCAAGGTACAAAATTTTAATCCAAGACCTTTACAAATTAGACCTCCCCCTAACCATTCCTTCCTCTCAGTTGTTTTTGTCCCGAATCAACCAAACCTGACTGTCCACTTCTCCCTCGAGCAGTAAGTCTCAAAACTTCTCAAACTCCATAAATTATCCATGGTTTCACCCCTCAAAACACTCCATCAGCCTCGTATTCTGCAGGACAGAGAAAATTCCCATCTTAGACTTCTTGCTTGTGACCTGCTCATTACATTTACTAAATTATACACACAATAGCATTTGCTAAAGCATTATTTTAATCCTGCCATTTTTCCGTGTCTTTCCTATGCAATGCCTTCTGCTTTCTTACCCCTTTAGGTCTGCTCCAAAATCCGGTAAGTTATAGTGTAGGGGGGGGAATTCTGATTTCCAAGGCTTTATGGATCAAGCTGTTATCCCACGGATTCTTTTGGGGCAGGGATTCATTTTCTACCGTTCTTTATTTACCTTAAATTTAGTCCCCAGCTTTCCCTGACTATAGTTACGATACTCCGCTGTTTTGCACCTCAAGCTCTGCACGACTGATCTGGGTGATCCTGGGGCAGAGGACTTCCTTTAAGAGGTCTGTGAGAGGCAATTTAGAAATGTAAACCTGTTGTTAGGGTGTTTAAATTTACCATAGAAGTGAAAATTCCTATGGATTCACAATTCAAAACAAGTTGAAAAATCACAGTTGTAGGTATTTGTAGATTGCCTGATACTAAAAGGTTCTGACTTTAATAAAACCATCTGGATTCTACTGTAAAATAAACAGTAAAAATTATACTGTTCCCATCGTCATGTTTGTCTCCCATACTCTTATCCTGAGAGCTCCCCTGGCTTGAAGGAGCACTCTTTCTTCTTGAGAGCGCTGAAGAAATAGGTTATACAAAAAGTCAGTCTAGGTACAAGAGGGAAAAAAACCCCAGCCCTATGGAAAAGCTAAGCAATAGCAATGAATCACGCATCTCATTCGGAAAGCAGAGATCTCTAGTTTTGTTTATCTTTTGTGTGAACGAGTTCCCTGGTCTGGGTTCCTTGGTTTTTTGTTTTGTTTTTTTTTTTGAAAGTCCCATCCCCCATCAGAGCAAACCTCCTGCCCCAGCTGACAGTCTCGTTGTCCCCATGGCTGTCGTGGGAAGTCATGATAGATGGCTACACCATGACCCTTTTAGGAGGTGCGTGTTCATGTTATGCTCAGAGACCTTTTTTGATCAATAGTCAATTCAAACCTTTTCACTTGTGTATACACCCAAATATATTTATGTTTATAATATACGTACGTACAAATAAGTGGCTGGAGAATCGTTAAGATGAGCAAAACTACTTTGATAGGTTTCAGCATTTTGGAACTCAAAGCAGCAGTATCTCATGAGTAAATGTGGTCATTTGCAGCATGCGCAATATTTTTTTAATATTTTAGTCAAAGGGAGAACAGCCAGAATATTTTCATTGTGGGGAGCACAGAGACTTGAAATGACTAGGTTTTGATACTAGCCATATTGCACTTCACTTTTCCTCAGCACAGAATGCCAGCTTGTTTCTTCAAATTAAGACAATATGCTTATAGTGATGAACCTTATTGGCCATCTATCTTCCTTTTGTAATCTGGCTCTCATCAAGCTGAAATGAAGCCATTTCTTCTGACTGTGGCTGATTAAACACAGAGTAAACCTAGATCTCTGAGGAGGCTCTAATGATTCTCCACAGGCCTAGTGTCAGCCCGGCACCTGCAGCATTCAGCTTCCCCGTTTCCATCATAAAATGAAGCATCTGTTACAGAGAAGTGTTATCTTTTTATCATCGATGGTATCTTTCTGTTTGAATTCACCTACCCCATTTGGTATAAATTACAGCCATTTCATATGTAATGAATGGTCACACAGGATGCACTCTGGTTATTGGGGGTTAAAAGGGCACAAAATCCTTTTACTAAACCTTTATCTAACTTGGTGAAAGTTAAGACTACATGGCTTGTGTAAAACCTTCTTTCTTACAACAAACAGGAGGAAATACTTATCACAGCTTAATGCTGAAGCATTTTGATATTGCTTATCTAAATACTGGCCTTTGAGTTTTTTTGGAAGCAATTTCTGGGGAAACATTATTAGTTGCAGAGAAAAGAAACAGAGAAACGCGTTCGTGCCAAAGACATTTCTGTCTCAGTAACTTGATTAACTATAAGCCTGAAATGTAAAAGTAGACAAGATTTGTTTGCTAGAAAGGTTGGTTGCCAACTTAGAACCTGCTGTAAATCCCACAGAAGTCAATTGGCATATTTTCAATTATTTCAACAGTGTTTGTTTGGATCAGGCCAAAGATCAGCTAGCTGTTTACATTTTGTGTGGTCCGCATGCTCCTCTATGGTTTACCTTCTTCAGTTTTCCATCTGAGCTGAAATACGCAACTTCGTCTTAGAAACGATTTCTTCTCAGCTGATGGGGATTTGGGGCATAACTTTGCCAAGCATTTCATTGTCTCCCACTTACAACATGGATAGTCTGGACAACTTCACATCTCAAAGAATAAACTTTCAAAGACGCTAACTTGAAACCAAAACTTTGCTCATTGCTCCTTGAAGTACTTTGACTGATGGGGAAAAAACCCAGTTGTAAAACAGCTGTAATTCCACCTATTAACACGTAGCTACAAGACGTGGGGGCAACAACTGCACAACAGTCTTCCTGGTCGTATGAATCTGACAGACGTTGTTGTAACATAACAACCACTACAATAACATCTAAAGATTGCAAATAAGAGTTGGCCGCCTTAGTTTGATGTTGGAAATGTAGTCTGCAGTGACCTAAAGCACAGCATAGAGATACTCTAAAGTAGCTTGCTCAAGTATCGGTATGAGACCACTTGAAGGAGACCAGAGAACAGCACCACCTATTTCTTGGCAAATTCTTGGAGTATTGAATCATTGAAGTGGTAGATTAAACCGGGATAGGAAAGGCAGTTACAATCCAAAGCATTTCACTCCACTCGTAATCCTGTGCCGTGTCCGAACAGGACATGCCACCACTGAATTCGCTATGATCTACAGCCCAGCACAGTTCAGTAGTCTCCCCAGGCTTCACATTTCTCCTGTATGATGAGTGTTAATGTGTCCTCCATCTCACTAGGATTGCCTGGGGTTTCTTTTCCTCATTTTTGTTAACAGGCCCAGAAGATGCAATGGACATAAAGCAGTAGTGTCAATGTTCTACTGAATTACAGATGTTGAACGATGAAAAAGGAAACTGTAATCACAAAAATAATGATAAACATAGCCTCTTTAGTGGATCGTTTGCCTAGTTATTTTTCATAGCACATTACAGGTGAAATAATTCTATAGCATAAAAGTAATTTAAAAGCATGTACTTGATTGTCAGGTTTAAACTTTCAAGTACCTGCTATCTACAGAGAGCCGGGGGTTGCTTAATGGACCCATGGGGGGGGCAGAAAAACAGTCATCCTTGTGAAAATAAGGAAGAGTGAGCAATTTTGTACCAACATGCATTTTCATGATCATTTTGTAAGCCTGCATTATGTGGCCACTTTCTGCTGATCCATTTTGTAACAAGCAAAATCATATTGTCTTACCACAAGAGCACACTTGTTATTCAAAATAATTAGGACATGAGTCATCTTAGTATCAAAGTTGGCATTAGTGATATATGGGGCTGATGACTGATGAGTCCAATGAACGTTTGACTCATGTAGACTTAAAATATGCAGCTGAAAAGCTCAGTTAATTCAGAAGAGACGCAGCATAGCAGCGATAGCATCTTGTAAAAGCAAGATCCAAGACAAGTAGAAATGCAGTAACACTGGTGATGAAAACAGCTGAGGTCTTTGGATTTCTCAGAGCAGCTGAAAAATGGAAGAACTTTTTCATTAAAAAATTCAAAACTCAAGTGTTTTCCCCTTGACAAGGTACAAAATGTGACTTTTTTTCCCTACTGTTTATGAGGTATTTCTGTAAGTGCTGGAGTTGTTTTGTTCCCTGTCCTTTTCCTTTCATTTTTCCTTTTTGTTACTTTAGTTGAATAAGTGAATGATATCCAAAATTTCAGTTTGGTTTGGAAAAGTTATAACAGCAGAAAGAAAAATGAAACTAGCTCAACCACTTTAGAGAGTTTAAATTTTCCTTTGTTCCCTTCTGTAACTTCTCCAGAACTGAAGATTTGGAAGAGTTCGTCCAAAAATAGGAAAAATATGGAGAAGAAGGAAGAGGAGTGCAAAAGGAGGAAAAAGAGAAATGATGGAAAAAATCCAAAACACTACTTATTCTCCTGGGGGGCGGGTGGGGGAGGGGGGGAGGGGAGGAAATAGGCGTTTAATATTTATTTCAAACAAAAGATAGAAATAGGAAAATCTGAAAAGAGGCTTTTGCTTTATTCTCTTCTCGGGGATACCAACCATTTCCCTGTCAGCGACTGTCTAATTGACTATTACAGTTAACATGTGGCAACTATTTTCAACTGTAGTTAGCAAAGTCTGCTGCTGTGTCTCAGACATAAGGAAGGCTTCCAATGCCCAATAGCTGTCTGGTTTCTCCAGCTTTACTATGGGATCTAACAAAAGCCATTGCACCTAATAGCCTTTGACTTAGTTTAAATAGTAGCAGTGTTTCCGTCTAAATAGGTTGTAGGACAATATCAAGGTATAAATCTGCGTCAGATGCAATTCGTTTTGAATGCCAGCTTCTATAAGGACTTCCACTGGGTATCCCAGTCAAAAAGGTGCCCCAAAATCAACTGTCTTCAAAGCTGAAAACTAATGAGATTGTATTTCAGCAGCTGGACACCCTGAGGGCAAACAGCAAGCAATCAGAGCCAGAAACTCCAGTTAGTGTTTTCTTCCTCCATGGGACAGCTCTGGGTGACGTGAGGATGTTCCCCACCTTTGCGTTAGATCCAAATGTTGACATCCAAATGTGAGTTAAGAGGCTATAAAGCAGTGGAGACCAGCGCACGCTGCATATTAACTGGCGACTGTAAAATTTAAAGGACCTTGCTTCTATCTGACACCTCAAATCGAAACCTAATTTGCAATGGGTCTAAAACAAACATTTAAAAATTGGGAGAAGAATACGTGATTATCTCCCCAACAATCCCAAACACCAAAGATTCTAATCACAAACTTAATGTTAAAGGACTTGAAATCTTTCGAACCAGTCTTAGGTTTATAATTAGGCATATAGTACAGTGATCTCCTAGGAAAACCTGACCATTTCACTCCCCTTATTCTTTTTCAAAGAGCTGCTCTTTTTAGGTTTAAAATCCAATAGTGACACAATCACATTGGTGATCAAGTATCTTCTTGCCATAAGATTTTTTTCTTCACTGATTCAAATGCTGTAATATATATAGCCCATATATAATGGTGTCTGTAGAGGCTCCATTAATGGACCGAGGCCATTCAATGCTTTTTTCCAGAGCCATCAAATCATTCTGGGGAAGAAAAAAAATAACCCAGCTAGAATGAAATATCAGAGGTGGGCACCAAGTTACATGATTGTGAAGAACAATATGTGAAAAATGTTGTGATCACCACAGATGAAAAAAAAACTTTGTGATGAAATTGGTCTTTCACAGTAATATCTGTTCGCTTCATCAACAACAATGTATCTGGACAATGCGCCAGTGTCATTGACTTTCACCGTTTTAAAGGCCTTTAATACTGATTACGGCACAGCGAACAAAAGCTTTTCTTGTGAGAAGTCTGAAAAGGTTGATTATATGTACATTACAGCTGAAAATGGATCAGACAAGTAGTAAGTTATGAAAGTATGAACACAAGAGAATAAAACCATTCACTGGGCTTGAATTACTTTAGTTTATCTTCTTAGGCTGAATTGTGGCTGTGGTCTTTTGCAACTCAAATAAAAAGCATAGATCAAGATGAGATAAAGATAACTGAGTATTGCCAGCATTAGGCAATAAAATCAGGAGCTGGAATGGAAGAAAACTTTGATAACCACACAGAAAAATTTCTAAAATTTACAGTAATACAGGCAAAAGTCATCTGTAGCTACTACAGTCAAGTAAATTAGGCACCAGGACAATAAAAAGATACAGGCATCTGCTCTTGCATGTCTTTATAAAGATGTTTGGAACGGAAATTATTCTGGCCAGCTGAAGGGACTGTCTCTGATGTTCCAGTTAAACATGGTTTGAAAGCTTCAGAGGGATGAGAGTGGGTAACAGCTTCCATATTAGGGCCCACACAGGAGGGTAAACTTCATTCAAAATTCAAAGTTCTGCTTTACGATGGGGGGGGGAAAAACTTCTATTAGAAAATCGGTTTGTTTCTCAAAAGAATTTTCCAAGGTGCTTTAGAATCATGTTTCTTTCCGTATCTTGCAAAGCAAATTAACTTTTAATTACATTATGCTTGTTCTAGCATGAAGGAGGCAACACAGCCATCACTGGAAGGATGTGATATCAGAGTTTGTGTTGGTAGTAAGAGCTCAAACCTCAGGAGGAGCACAGCCTGGTCTGCAAGGCTGCGTAGAGCTTGCAGATTGAGCATTCAGGAAAAAAAATATCATTTTCTTTAAAAACCATTTTTGCACTAAAAGACGCAATAAAAAAAACACGGAAGGCCCAGTGTTATCCCTGTGAAACAAAGCTCACACTTTTTAGAACAAAATATCCTAAATTAAATTTTAGGCACTACATTAAAGGGTCATTTCCAAAAGATGAAAGTACATTCTGTGGCAGTGTAAAAGGATAATAGAGGGCAAAAAAGGAATTACACCACACTAGTATGACTGAAAAAAAGAGCGTGAGTTGTGATATCCATGAAATGTTAAATTTTCCGCTATTCAGAAGGCTCTGCATTCTTAATATCTGTAAAGAATGGTCATCTCAGTTGCTAAAATATAACCCAAGTGCTCAAGCCACAGGGCTAAAATACTCCAAAGTAGCCACTCCATCCAGCTGATTCTGCCATTTAGCACCTCTCCTGTAACATCAGTGGTGTAACCTTAGTCCCCAAAAATTGGAGGGCGGGTTATGCCCTTGACCTCAGGCTGATGTGGCTCAGGACAAGCAACCGTGCAGTCCCTTGAGGCTACGAGCCGTGGGGAAACTCCAGGGCTCCAGGAGGTGGAAACAGCCCCAGACGAGTCAGCTGGAGGACGGCCCCCTCTCCCTGGGGCTGTCAGGAGCTTGAAGCAGTGGGGCCGGGTTTTCACCCAGTTTGTCTCAACTTAGGCGCACAAAAATGGAGAAATCCCAAATCGGTGCCCACCTGGGCACACTGAAACGTCCTAAATGCAGCCTCGTCTACGAATAGCTCGTTAGCCACTGGCCTTTTGCTGCTTATGTACATTAAGTGCACCCCGTCTTACTAAGAAATTCACGCGTGCATGTGTTTCGACACGTTGCTTAGATGCCAAACAACCTTGTATTAAATATTATGGGTTATGTGAAAACCATCACGCTCTTTTGCTGGATGTCACACGCTCCTACATGCACATACATCCATAGGCGTGCACGTACCCTTGCATGCAACAACCATCTTCTCAGCAACAGACAAAAGTTTGCTAACTGGTGTTTGTTAAAATTAATATTTTTGCCAGTCAGAATTAGTCACACATGAAGCATCCCAAGCTTCGAGTAGGCTGTCTTAATTAAAGTTTTATCTGTCACTTAATGGAAGAATTATTGTCAATTTTGATCACTCTGTTTTCCTTTCGGCTAAGAGTAGTGTTATATCAGTCTGCGTATCCCTGCGTCTAAAGCAAAATTTCTTTCTGATATCAAATGCGGGGCTGATTTATTTTATAACACGTTTACTGCATCCTAGGCTATCTCGCACACAACACACTCACTCCGCATAGCACAGAAGCCACGCAAACAGGTGAACCCACAGAAGGAAAAGGCGCCGCACGTGCCAGATACTCTCATGAAATGTGACACCGCTTGCACGGCTTCGCTTTCACCTGCTTCAGGCACTTTCGGCTGTGAAAGGCCGTAAGAGTACCGCTTCTAGGCACAACAGAAGGTTCTACTGCGTTGGGTTTTTTTAATCAAATTATAGTTCAGTAACACTGGTTTCTCTAAAGCATGATCTACTGCCCTCATGCAAATCTGGAATAACAGCACTGACAAGAATGGAATTAAATCTGGAGTCATTCAGGAGCAGCTGAGATCCAAACTCCCCAATCAGAAACATTTTGTTCCAGATTGCAAAACTTCTTGTTAGAACACAAACGCTCTTTTTATGAGAGGGGTTTAAATGAGTTGTTAGTGACGTCTTCACAGAGAGAGCTGGAGAATTTATTTGTACTTTACAAAGAACCTCTTCCTCTCTTTAAAAGCACAAGTTGTTTTAATTTAAACTAATATTAAAAGTTTCTTGCCCTGAGTCTGGTGCCGGCTATGCAACTGTACAGCGTCTCTTTATCAATGTAGGAGTGCAATGGCATAAAGACCATGCACTCCAGTGAGAAGTATAAGTATCCTTGTGTTCCTTCCCCCAGAATGCTAGAATTAATCCAGATTTACACACCGCTCATCTATAAAGGACAGTTAGTGCCCAAGTCTTTCCCTGTAACTGTGGAGTCGATTCAAATTGCAGGCAGACGAGCAGCTCTATATATTTTTCTAGAAAAGAATGGATTGGTAAATCAAAATCTCCCTTTTTTCCAGATTCACAGATTTTTCACAGATTCAGAAAGCTGAATCAAGTGACAATATGTCCCAGAAACTGCACCGTCACCAATGCAGCGGCATAAACCAGGAATGCTTTGGGGGCTCTTCTAGGCAATTCTGTTTATCTTTAAAAAAAAAACCCACATAGCAGCCAGTCTTCATCTTGTGCCACGCTGACGTCAGTAAACACAGAAATCTACAGAATTCTCTTTAAAGTGTTTTGGCTGCATGCAGTGGAGCTTGAATAGCATCAGCCCTTTTCTGACAGGTCACAGTATGCTGACTAAGTTTAGTTACACTTTATGATTTCAAAGGCTTCTTCCCAAAAGATACTCCCCCCCTCCCCTCCCTTTTTTTTTTTTTTTTTTTTTAAAGGAGTGCAATGATCAAAGTGCTTTTAAAAATGCTATTCATGGCTACTTTGAGTTAAAAAATGAAACCTGAAGTGATTCCAAGCAGCACTTCATTTTAACCAATGCATAAATTTTGCACAAATGTTCATCTTCCACCATTCAACCACTACAGGCAATAAAAAGTTGGTTAAAATATTTACCATTACCTATCAAACTGCAGTTAAATATATGAATAGTTCTATCACTTGCGAAATGATGCCATGTGTGTGCCAAAAGCTGAAGAGGGACTCAAGACGCTTCAACCGACACAAGAGTGCTGGGTACCATGCACAATTAAGCCAAGGAGATACAGGTGAAACAGAGTAGCCATCTTTGGTTTAAGTGCTATCATTTTATTCGAGCTTTGAGTTGTATGGAACAAAGTTTGAAAAAACGGGTGGGTTTAATTATTGCAAATGAAAGGGGGCAAGAGGACTATTTCCACCACTTTCACAGAGCATCTCAAGCGCGTAGCACTAAAGGCCGCCATGTGCGGGACTTCAGCGTAGGTGACAAGCACTTTAGTCTCCGCACCAAGTTGATATTTTTATGGTCTTATCTGACATACCCACTCAATGCAAACTGCACGTTTACCTTGGAAGGAAAAGCCAAGCTGTTTCCGCCAGGATTTAAACGTATTGTTCCTGGGGACTGTATGTTTTCCACGCTTTATGCTCAGGCTACCAAACGTCCTGCACCAGCACTCATTACACAGCCCAGTGAGAGGTAAGAGCAATTTACCTCCCCCGCCAAAAAAACAGGTTTTTGTTCATTTCACCACTTCTCCTGAAATATAGGGCTTCTCCCGGGGACCAGCTTCAGTTTGTAAGTAGGTAGTATATAATGACATAACATTCTGGGCATAGTGACTGCGAAGGTACACTCATCACGTATGAAAGGTTGTTGCCAGAAAGTATTGTCATTCCTTGGAAAAAATGAAGGGAAAAACTACATTAACTGCTACGGCAGAGAGGGGAGAGCCACTCGCGTGTGTGCCATTGGTTCTCTCCAGTTTGGAGGCTGAGAAGTTAATGTATTCAACTCTTCTTTAACGCCAGCCTTCCCTCGCGTTATTCATACAACTTAACTCCAGCTGCCTCCTCCTCATCCCTCCTGCTTTCCCTCATGCTTCTCAAAAGGCATTTCTCTGCACGGCACATCAGAAACTAAAAATCTAAGTTGCTATCTTACTTCCAAGGCGAGCTGTTGTCAGCATTAAACCTACACAATGCATTACAATATAATCCATTTACAGGGTGTCTTATCATGCAAATAACTCAAGGTGCCTCACAATAAAATAAAAAGGACGAGAGGAATAAACCTCCGCCATTGGAACACACAAAAAGGAAACCTTGAAATTTACTTTTAAACACACTAATGGCTCTTTTCTCCCAGTGAGGCATGAAGAGGGACAGGGGAGAGGATTTGACCAAAGAATTCCTATTAGCATTTGATGGGACTTAAATGTGCAAATCCACCCCAAGATCACTGGGAGACTAGACTCCTTAAAAGGAGAAACTTCCTTGATATCTTGGAGAGAGAAGATTCATAAAGGCAGAAGCATTAGCAAAAAGCTTGGTCACCAGAACATCGTCTTGTTGGCTTAGATCTAAAGAAGCCTAAGGCCTGAATGATCTGGCTTAGGGGCAGGAGCCGTAAAAGCTCCCTGCAACACAGAAGCAGAAATACTGTTTAAAAGTAAGAATGGCCTTGGCCAGGACTTACTCCTGACTCATTTCCAAAAAGGGTCCTGGTTTAAATTAATGTTCCATTATCAGCGTAGAAATAGCAAATAAAAGGCACTTTTCCCCTTCCCATTTAATTTGTTTTCATTTGCCATAGCTCTTCCTTAGACTGTTATAAACTGCTCTTTGGAAGTGACGGATCGGCATTTCCCTCCCTCTCCTTTGCCCCCCTGGGTTGGAGCGTGAAGCAGTCGGAGGCACAGAGCAGACCGGCCGTCCCAGGAGCGGAGCAGGGGAGAAACGAGGAAAACCACGCTTTGGACCGCTGTTCTCCCTCTCTCCCTGAAGGCAGTGCCAGCTCACGTCATGGCCCACGTTTATTCCCCCGGTCAAGTCAAACGAGCTTTACCAAAATGACAACAGGAGGATGGGGCAAAGCAAATATGCCTGTTCCTCACTTAGGCACAGGAGCGGCAATAGACGCCACACGCCTCGTATGGCACCCAGAAATAAAACCACCGTAGGAGAGGCGACAATTTGAGTCACTATTTTCCTGCTCCTAAGAGCCCAAATTTTAATATAGCAAAAATGTCAAATACTAGAGATATAACCCAGCACTAGGAATAAATATGTGAAGGTGTCGGCTCTTCTAGCAGGTTGTCTAATGCAACCACATCAAATTCAGCCGCTTAGCCCACTGGCTACTACCCAATGGGAGACCGTGGCTGAATTCCGACTGAGGTGCAGAAGGACTTGATGCACCAAATTCAGGCGGTTGAAGAATCTCTAACTGACTTCCAGTAATAGAGCGCAGGTTTAAAACGATCAGGGGTGGGGCTTTATTAGTCAAATATTAGCCGATATTAGCCAATCACTTCAGCAGGACTCAGCACTGGCCTGCTGTTCTTTGATCTAGTCACATTCAAGGTATTTCCTTTATTTTCTCTTCGCTGTTGACCAGATGTACATGCAGGTTCAAATCCAAAATATTTAGTGAGTGTTCAGCTTTGAGGCACTCTGGAATGGAATAAAGAGGACTGGAGCACCTTAAGCATCAGTAGATAACTATCACCATAGAATGGAAAGCCTGTGGATATCCTGGCAGAGTTGAACACTTCTTCCTGCTCCCAAAAAAAACCATTTCCAGTATCCAGAATTTGCTGTATTTTTTTTTTAGTGGACTTAACGTAGCATCAGAACCATAATACGGCTAGCATCCATCTATCACATTCTAATTTTACTGAAGAATGTATAACCTATTTCCAAATCTATACTAGCTGCCATTATAGAATATTATTATTACGCACCAACATTTGCTCTACTTCTGGAGCTCATTGCAACAAGCTGGGTTAAGTCTACAGCCAAATAAGCAGAAATCTAAATTGTAATTTTACATTTTTAAGATTGCTTCCTTTCTTGCAGGGTCACAACAGCCCTGGTTTCTATGTTGCTCTGAACATTGGCTCAGATTTGACTGATCTTCTTTGGGATACCCACTTCTACATTCATTCCCACTGATTTAAATCCAGAGTAATACTTAAATAGTGAGTGATATTCCACATTTCTAAATGCTATCAGATTGTTGCCAGTGGCCCAGGCTAAGAAGTAATGAGCTCCTAAAGTTACTTTAAGAAATAAAAGACTAAAGTAAAAATGCAATTTAAATTGGAAAGCACAGTGTTGTTTAACTCCTCTTGCTTCAAAGCGACAAGGCCAATTTATTTACCATTTGGAGAGGATGAAAGCCTTTCTAAGACACTATTCCCCCTTCATCTGTCATATATTGCTGGACATGCCTGGCACCCATGGTTCGTGAGAGCCCTTCCTTGGGGATCATAGCTAATTTCAGAAGAGACAGAGGGATATGTATCATCTGCCTTTCCAAGATCGGAATCAGGTCTGCCTTGGTAAGCTAAGCTTTAGCTTGGAGAGAGTTTTTACGGCTGAGTTATAAAAACCCTGGAAACAGGGGAGTTTATGATAGAACCACTGACAGACCCTTAACTATAGCAGTATTCATGGTTACCACTACAAGACAGGCATTATGTTGGAGGGCAGTAAAGTTAAACCTGCCCATAGGGCATTCTGAAATGTTAACTGCCGGTGCATATAGTAAGATTTTTAGCACAGGTGTACTCTCCAAATAAACTTAGCTTCCAGAAACCTCCTCCTTTTTCAAAAAAAAGGAAAGGAGGAAAAAAAAAAAAAAAAGGTTTTCATCTATGACACTGGAAACATTTCTGTAGTTGTGAACAACTACATATGATTAAAATCTGTCAGATTTATCTTCTTAGCAGGAGGGAAGAAATATGTGTTTTCCTCCGAAAGGAAATCAATGTGTCTTTATGATAGATGCAGAGTGAAAGTGGGGATGGTGTCACTTTAAATGGCGAGGGAGGAAGGACGGGTACCCCACTGGATATTACCATTAGCTGCCGGCATAATTGTTGTGAGGCACTGCCCCCGTTCAGATCTTATATTCTGCATTTATAGGACTGTTTTATGGTCACTGACCCAACAGTTATTACTCAGACTCTTAAGGAACAACACCTTCAGAGCAGAGGCACCGTGGTCTTTTGTTCTCTTCACAATTCTTAATTATCACACCTTCGTGAAACCTCAGGAAAAAAGTCCTTGGTTGCTTTTTTTTGCTAGCATTATTAGCGGTGGACTCCAACTAGCTTCTTCCAAACAGCAGAATAGCAGCAAAATACTTTTACTTGAAATAACACAGAACTTGAAAACAGCTTACGGCATCCTGGTTGATTTAGCGGCCAAAACAAACATTCCCATTGAGATGATATATCACCAAAAATTTGAAAAAAATATATTAATTGAAAGAGTGAAATAGAGTTTGATTAAAAGCAGTAACCTAATGCCCTTATCGAACTATTTGACCTTAACAAATGCATTATCAGCCTGGATTACAACATTATCCAGAGTTACCAAACAACAAGGTTTAAGGAAATGTACATACAAAATGTACATACAAAATATTCCTATCCTGGAAAGTTTAGAAGGAGGAGAAGGAAGAAATAAGTAGTGATTGCACCCCCGAGCAACTGCGCCACAGCAGCAACTTGCTCAGTAAAACACATTTTTTGGCAGAGAAAGAGTATAACCTGTGTATCCTGAATGCCAGACCACGGTGCTAAGTAGAACACCATGCTCTCCTTTGCAAATTATCTTAAATTTAACTAAGCAAAACCACCACAGTTTTTAATGCCAAGCGATATTCAGCACCATTCCCTAATCTGCACCAACCCCTTATAATAAAGGAATTGAAGGAATCAACAAACGCACGTGCATCTCCAGAAGAGTACACAGGTTTTTAGGAAGATTTGGAGAAGGTTTCACAGCAAAGACCAGAGCTATTGTAAGATGAGATGGTTACAAGAATAAATACCCAGTTTTCAGACCGGGGAGAGGTTTTGAGCAAGGTCCCCCCTCGGTAGTCTGTTACCAACTGTGCTGATCGTATATGGACAAATGATAGAGAATTATCCAAAACTATCCAAGCTAAAAGATCTCACTGTATTAAGTGCCAGGGTATTAGAAAAACAGGAGAAACTGGGTGGAGAGCAATGCGAGTACGATACAGACACACAGACAGGCTCTAGACACTTCTATGCCAGAAAGATCTCGGTGATTTTGCATAATTCCCTGTAAAGCATCAATTCCCTCCACAAAAGGGAAAATAAGGTACAAGAATATGAATAGAGATTGAAAACCCAGAAAATATCCTCCTGCCGTGTATAAATCCATGGTAGTTCTGGTCATTCTGGCTCAAAATAGATACAGAAGATTACAACGCTTTGCTGCCTTTTTTAAGTAAAGAATACCTGAAAAAAAAAAAGAAAGAGGGGACATGATATCTGGCCTATAAAATCTGGAATAGAGTAGAGAAAGTAAGTAGAGAATGATTATTCATTATTTTTCATAATACAATATGGGGCACCTGTTACAAAAAAAGAGTCTTTTTCCCAGCACAAATTAAATGATGGAACCCATTTTCATAGATGTTGCAGAGAACAACAGTATATACGGATTTTAAAAAAACATGAAACTTCACTGAGTAATATTAATCATCTTTGGGTGTCTTTTAACCTCTGATTATGAAACCAGGAGGGTACAAAGCCCTCTTTCCCTAAGGATCTGGCACAGTCTGTGCTTGGGTCAGGTTTGGCTTTGGTTTGACCCAACTCGCTGTTTACAATGTAGTGAAATGTATTCTGAGATTTTCACATCAAATTGTACTAATAAAATCTGTAGATGACAGGAAGAATTGTTACGTTAGCAGAGGATGGCAGGGGACAAGATTCTGATTCAGAGCAGTCCGTTATTCTGTACTGTAATGTAGCTAAATACAGCAAAAGTCGGGGAAGAAGGCTTTTTTCATAGAAGGGGAAACTGTCTCGAAACAGTTGAACCCGAAGGATTTAATCTCCACCTCTACTCAGTGCTATAGCATAAAGAGGCCAAAACCCCCTGGAGCCCAGAGCTAGAATAAAAAAAAGAAAGGCCCAAGTGGAAACAAGGAATTTATCTCGTCTCTGCAAAAGAACACTGGTAAGATAAATCATCAGGGAGCTGCATCCAACTCTACTTTCTAAAGGGAGACAAACACTGAAGTAAGACCATAGGAGATGAAAACAGTCTAGGTGCTAGAAACAAGCACTACTCTGCAACAAGTAACTTCAGCTTCTGCGCTTTAACGAACAGGAAGGAGGAGGGCTTGGTTTCTAAGCGGTGGTATCTGTACGCAAGGAGAATATTGGATAACACGGGGCATTTGACCTTGCTGCCAACGACATGCCGAGATGCAGAAGCGGAAACAGAAGTTACAGAAACTCAGCTTTGAAGTTAGATGCAGTTCCCCAGTTCTGAAAACTGCTAAACTTTGAGGCCAGCGGGCTTGAAGTGTTTGAGACAAAATTTGCTCTCTAAAAGGGGGAAAAAAAAAAAAAGCATTATGCTGTAGCTCTTAGAAATTCTTCAATCTGTAGATACAACAGTACAGCTGAAGATAAACATAGGTAAAGAGTGTTTATGCACTTTAATTGAGGCAACACGGAATTTATCTTCTTCATGGTCTGACTTGGAACACCCAGTGATTTATACACACTCGTATTTACGAGGATATGGGGAAAGAAGGAGGATGCTTAGCAAGTGAGAGAAGTGCATTGCCAGCCGCAGCATCCATCGACCAAAATCTTCCTCTTACTACTCCGTGAATTTGGGGCCTTGCCTTCTTTTACTACCCGTGTGGTTCAATATGAAGAAAATAGTCATGCTTCAGAGTCCTGAGCATCAGACAGGTACTTGCAACATCAAGAATTAATTCTCACACTCTGGTGATATAAGTCAGCTTCTGGTCTTGCTTTATTCCAGTACTTTTTCCCTTGGCTACATCAAAGATCTTGCAATGACAGGGATGAGGTACTGAAAAAGTGGTCAAAAATTTCGGGGGCAATGGGGAGATCTCACAGGTGGTAGGTGGTGTCTGTTCTTTTCACGCTCAGGATCGCACCGATCACTACTTTCAGATCCAAGAAGGAAATTAACCCCAGATCAGATTATCAGGGACAGCAAGGGAATTCTTACAGCATGGCATTACCGGGATATATTTCAGCCAGTTTCTCTAGACACAGGAGTTACCTTGCTGTGACCTGTTCTCTGCCTACACTTAATATTTGGGCAATAAGAAAGGGTAGAGCAGAGGGAAAAATTGCACAGAGTTTTAAATAGGTTGCAATCTCTGGTCTTATCATAGGTAATTTGTAGTGTTTAATAGCCCTGATACGCAGGAGGTCACACGAAATCATTTAGAAGTCCTGTCTGGATTCAATTTCTAAGAATGTATTAATCTCTGCCTGGCACGGGAAAGATAATGGCATTTCCTTCGGTAGAGCCTCTGTCAGTGCCAAGAGCAGGAGTCCGACTGTCATCAGATCAGCCAGTGAAAACAAGAGGGGTATTTGGTTGTTTATTTATTGAGTCATTCCAGCTCAATATTGGCCTTATGCCAACGCATAGAAGTTCAGAGATAAAAAGAGTTATTCCTAACGATAGCGGGACAATCCTTTTGCCCCCGTTACAGCGCAGAAATCCAGTGCTTAATTAAATCCCATCCCAGATATGCAGGTAACCTGAACCTCGACTTTCACAAGGGAGAAAAGGTTCAGGAGACAAGCTGGGACAAATCCAGAGAAGGGTCATAAAGGTGCAACGAGCCAGATCCCTGCATAAAAAAAAAGTTTTGCTGTCTTTCAACAGGCCAGCGCAGATTTGAACTTGGAAAGGTCCAAAGGAAACTATTTAAACCCAGGTCCCAGAATGCAAAGTGAGCTAGTGGGGTTGCTCAGGAGCCTGAAGTGGCATTTTTTTATAGAGCAAACAATATAAAGTAAATAAGGGAGAACGACAGCCCTCCGTGTACTCTAAAAGAAAACTAAAAGTCCCACTGGTGTGGTCTGCTTGTCAGAGAATACAGGAGCAAAATGAAAGCACGTTAAAAGTCTCCAGCCTGGAAGAACCTTTTTTTTTTTTTTCCCCTCCTTCTTTAAAGCAATGAAATGGTTCAACAACCTTCTGAGAAGGTGAAAAATCTTGCCTGTCTACATTTGTAAGAGAAGCCTGAATTACCTGCCTTTCCCTTTAAGCATTTTCAGATACAAATCAAACACAGATGGCCCATTATGTTTATGACCTCACTGTCAATTGCTCTAGATAGTGCATGCATTAATTATTGAAATCTTTTCATAGTATACAACTTTTTAGTGTTCACATTGTCACAGATAATTTCAACTTTCTGATTAGGAGATATAAACAGCGTTATTTATGAGAATTAATCTCTCGAATGCCATAAAAGCCACAAGCATACTGGACTTTTTCTTAATAATGAACCCAGCCTAAAAGAGGGGAAAAAAAAAAAAAAAAGAACAACCACCAAAAAAAACCTGGCCTCCGTCCTGAAAGTCAACATTATGTTAACATTCCCTGCGATACATAAACGATGCCAAAACCTATTACAATTGCAGTAAATTTTGATTACCGGAGTTGTTTGTTATTTATGTCTAGAAGATAAAGATAATATTGGGAATAGCCCTCTTCTTTTCTGTGTATAAATTACATCCATAAAATATTGTGTTTTTTTAAACAGTAAAAAAAAAACTGTTTGAGGTTTTCAAATTGCTGTGTCTATTCTGCTGCAAGAAATCCACCTTTGCAGAGGGAGCAGGCAGCAGCATTTCTTTAATTCTCATTTACTTTCATTAATAAAAATTGAATGACTCTAGACCAAGTCCAGAAAAGTCAAAAAAGTAGCAAAGAGCTCCTAGGAGCAGCAAAGGAATCATTTTCAGAATAGAATCATAGAATGTGTTGGGTTGGAAGGGACCTTTAAAGGTCATCTAGTCCAAAAGGGTCATCAAAAACACCAGTTTCCCCCAAAACAGCTCATTGACTGAGAATTAAGGCATTCTCCTGGAGGTAAGATTTAAGTTTACGCTCTCATGAGCAAAGAGGAGGAACAAATCCAAACTTCCACTTCCTTGGGGATACGAAGATAAAGGGGGGGGAACGGCCTTCCTGCCAGCTGAGTTTTGGGGAGTATCTTGAGAGCATCAGTCAACTGCAGACCCCTTGACATCAAACGGGATGTCCCGCATGTGAACAGCATCGGCCCCAGGCACGAGCTCTGTGCTGCCCCGCTCATAGCTACATCCACGTGCAGGATTCCTTCAAAAAAAAAAAAAAAAAAAATATCGAGTTCCCATATTATTTTTCTCCTCCCAAAAAACCTACATTCATATTGTGAGAAACTTTTTTCCAGGAAGGAACTGTATTCCTACAGCAGAACAGCATAGATAATTTTATTTCAGTTGCTATTCTTAAAAAAAAAACAAAAAAACCCCAAAAGAAACAGCAGCTCACTGGGTGATTGAGATTGCAAGAGGTATATCTCTATTTAGGAAAAAAAAAAAAAAGAAAAGAAAAAAAAAAACCCTGCAGCTTCTTTTACTTATATTTTTATTGCCTTAACATTTCTGCAAGACAAAACTAGAAAGGGAACCCCAAATTTATGGGGTGAAGAATTAAATGAGTTAATCCCTCCTAGAATATTCCAGATGAGCAAACACAAAACATGCCGTTTTAATATTACTATTTTCAGCAAACCCTTCCAATAAGCTGATGCCATCCAAAGCAGCAAAGGTAGAACAAGGGGGGAAAGGAAGAGAAAGAAACATCTCATGGAAGTAGCCCAAGGGAGAAATAAGTTCATGACTAGCACATTTACACCTTTCTTGATTTATTTAAGGTACAAGAATAGTGTAATATGACCTGTTTGCTTCCCTAACAAGCTTTTATATTTGCAGCAGATCAAGTCCAGACCCACTCCTTGTGGCACAGGCACCTCTCACAGCCCTACAGAAGACCATGAGCATAGGTTAAAATAAATAAATAAAAAAATAAAGTAAAGAAGAAAAAAATTCTCATCTAATTTTTCTAGTTAAGTGGGGTTTGGCTTTTTATAGAGCCCAGATTTCTTCTCCCCGCCCCAAGGAAGAACCACACCAAATAGGGGAGTGCTTTTGGGTACCTCCATGAAACCCTCCCAAGCAAATATTTCCCATCCCCTCCAGTCACTCCTCAAAAGCTCACCATCTGCTGCAGGTGCTCTGGTAGTTGACATAACCAAAAAAGAGAAACAGCTGGCAAATAAAAGCCTCGATTTTCCAAGACACCCCTTGTCTCATGAGATGGAGAATTCTGAGTCCTCCAAGGTCCCACCATTCCTTTGGGCCAATTTACATGTCAGGTCCCAACTGGCTATAAATTCAGTGCAGCACCAGGGCTGTTCCCCTTGATGCATCTTCTTCTCTGGGGGTCTTAAGTCTTATTAGAAGGGATTTGGGAAGGAAAGGAGAGGTGAAGGAAAGGAGAGGTGAAGGAAAGGAGAGGTGAAGGAAAGGAGAGGTGAAGGAAAGGAGAGGTGAAGGAAAGGAGAGGTGAAGGAAAGGAGAGGTCATCTTCCAGCTTGAAAGTGCTCTGACCCTGCAAGAAGGGAAGGTGCTCTCCTATAGGCTTTCCGTGGCTCTGCTTTTATGCAAAACTGCTCTTAGTCCCTCCTGCTTATTTTACTTATTCCAAAATTATTAGCACTAGGTTTTGCTAAATCTAAGCAATAGAAGTGTCTTAATTTGTTGTTTGGTGTTTTTTTTCTTTAGAAGTTTGTTAAGGTTTTTCTACAGCTTGAAGGGCTAAAGCTCACACTTGTGATCATCTCAAATGGCTGGTCTCTATCATCCTTTCTAGGACTAGTTCTTATGAGAGATAGTAAATATTAACTCTTCCTTTTTTTCTCCTTCTATATAGAAAGGAGAGGCCAGGTTAAACTCTTGTCCTCCCAGATAAATAGGAAATTTATTGTTTAACTACAGCAAACCTTTACTGCTTTTTTTTTTTTTTCCCTATATACTATGAAGAAAAGTGGATGTTCAGGAAAGGACATATCCTACTGAAACATGTTTGGGGCTGGTGGAGGCGGGCTGGCTGCGCAAACAGATCTTTAGGGATTTATGATGATCAGTTTTTCAAGCATTAGGCAAGCCTGAGAGCACATTATTTTTAAATGAGTTATATATTTAGCGCTACACCCACCATTCTTTCAGTTCTAATTTTAGAGGGCAGGGGACAACTCTGGCACTATTGTAGCCTTGTCTAAATTTAATATAGTTGAGCAGCTGATGATTATCAGAGAGATTGCCTTTTTGCTCCTTCAGGAATTTTTCACTCAGGAAAAAAAGTCGTTGTGTAGCACTCTGCTTAGAGTATTGTACAAGGTGTTGTGGTACATGGCGGGGGGGGGGAAGCGAGCTCTGAAATAGTCTTTTAAGCCCTACCTCTTACTCCAGGTAGGGATTTCAGATGCAGGAGAAGTGAATGAGGTTGGTTTGGACAATATTTTCCTTTACTTTCCTGTAGAAAGCATAGGAATTTGTGCTGGCCTATACTGGTAGACCACTCCTACCCCATCTCCTTGTGAGTACAGATGCCACTAGGTAAAGAACAGAGCTAAGGATCTTCTGGTTCACCAGTTGCCTTGTGGAAGAGGTGGGGAATGTTGTTGCCATCTGCTTGCCCAATGCCAAGGGTCAGGTGGTCCATCCAGAGCCATGGTTTGAAGACCAGAAGAGGAACTCTTCTAATCCTTCAGTTCAGTCTCTTGCAAGCTAAAGCCCCCAGACGGTTCCCCTAGTTACAGTCGCGGGTAAGTGTGACTTTTAACTCTTACACAGGCTTCGAGACAGTCTAGACTCAATGTGTTGTTTTTCTTATTATGGCCGTAGTGAGCAGCGTCGTCTCAAGTAGTGTGTCTCTGAATTTGTCAAATGATATGCTGTTCGTATTTTATGGAAGCAGGGATGTGTGATGCAGGGAGGCTTTTTTTAAGTGTTTGCAAGTGATTAAAGGCAACATACACAAGCACTTTAGAATTAGAGGCAAACTTAATCTGCATAACTACACAGTGTCAAAGGCTCGTTCTAGACAAAGGGTGCGTAACGAAAAGCTCTATAAAAAGAGGCCTTGCAACTTCCTATAAATATTAGGCTTTTTCTGCCTTCCTTCTGAAATATATTAACAGCCTCAAGAGGGATTATTGATGCTGGCAAGTAAATTTAAGCAGCCCCCAGAAGTTCCTGACGCTGCGTACAGCGTTACGTTTTTGCATATGGTTCCCCCCACACGCACTGAAGTGTTTCGAGGTTGGGGTGACTGCAGGTCTCTGAGAAAGCAAGATTGATAAAGCAAAGCAATCGGAGTTATTTCCTATGCATGAAATTGATTAAATGCTTCACTAAATGGCTTATAAATTTGGCTCTCATATTTCTGTCACCCACTGCAAAGATTACAGAAACCCCGTCTATAACCATGTTGTATACAATACCAAATTACAAAAGGTTGTAAAAACTAATGTTTTGTTTAAAGTTTTGAGCAGGACCATATGCCTTCGGTGACCTTGAGTAAGCTATTTTAATTCAAAACATTTTAAAGAGTAGAAGAGAAGGAAAAAAAATCCATCTGCATAACGAAACTGAACACAATTTAATACTTAGTGGGCCGCATATAATATTTTACTTCTTGCCAGAGAAAATGTTGAATCCCCTTCTACCAGAGTACTCTAATTATGTAGCTACTAAGTGTATGTGGCATGAAACCTGGAAGCTCAGGTTTCCCCAGAATGAATTTGCTTTTCTTATTTTATGAACTCTGTTATCAAATCTACCTGGGAACTTACATGGTGCCCTTTACTCTAGAACCCACGTGCATCGGGCACTAGTGGTTTTGACCTCATTAGAGCCTTTAAAGCAAAGCTTTATTGATTTCTGCCTTAGCATAGAGTTTCATTACCCCCCAAATAGGATGAGAAACTGAGGGACAAAGGCATTGAGGCTCTCAAGATGCCAAAAGCAGATGTGACTGCAATTTGCACCCAGCTCTGCTTGCTTCCCTTTCACATGGAACAGGCAAAGGACTTCCTACAGTTTGGGCACTGGGATGTAGCTGTACGAGCATAGTCAGCTGCTGGAGATCTACTGGTACAATATTAATTTCCTGACTATGCTTAGTCACAGACAGTGTCCTACACACATTTAATAACAGCTGCTAGTTACACCCAATTATGCTCATGGTCCAGAGCAGAATAAACTTTGGGCTAACTGAGTCTGCTGTTATTTTAAAATCTTGGCGTTGGCTTATGCCGTGGCTGTCCTGGTGTAAACACCTGACCTGGAAAATTGAGCTCATCCAAAGCTGTCTAATTGTAGGAAAGGACATTACTTAAAGTCACAGATATATCATTAGCAACACTAAAATAGGTAGATTGCTTTATAAATCCAATAAACGCTGTTCTTCTGGCAGTCATAAATAAAATTTTACAGGATCCTTTTTACATGAAGCTCCATTTTACAGATGGGAAAACTAAGGTTCATCAAGTAAACAGGCTTTACCTTGTGTCAGAGCAAGTTCTCTGGCAAAGCTTGAGGCTGAGCTCTGGCTCTTCTGCTCCCCAGTGCTTTAAGAACTCAACCATACTCTCCTCAGCTATACAAATAAAGTTCTTAAGCGATTAAATGTAAGTACTGAAGCGAAGCTCCTGGCAAGCAAGGGTGAATCGGCATGAAATGCAAACGTAAGCATGAGAAAATAATCCCTGTGTTTTAACCATAAATGCCTGTTTTCTACAGGAAAAGCTATGTTCTCCTATAACATTTACAAGCCATCTTGTCCCCAGCAAGGATTAACATTTGGCATCGAAGTACTGATCTGGCAAAGAGCTGCCAGTAATGTAATCTTTTTTACAACCAACGACATGCTTAAAGTCTTGACAGACTTGACCTCTGCCCACTGCTAATCCCTAACTTTCTTGCCCATTCAGATGTACATCTTTAAAGAGATGGCACCGAACGTATAGCAAACAGCTAAACTTTAACGGAAGGTGAAACAAGAGCTGCCCAGAGAAAAGCGTCGGGTGGAGAGAAATCCTAGCGTTCCTTACCCAGCCTTGTGCTGGGATTTTGACCGCGTTGAGGGAAGAGGTGCTTGCTCAGTTAGGCATGTGCAGTGACTTTGTTTCTGCCCAGGTGGGAGAACACACCTTTTGGCAAGAGAGGATGTAATGTATTTGCTTGGATTACAGGAGCACGGAAGAGCCCTAACTATAATCAGACTCTTTATGCTCAGACTGTCTGAACAGTCCTTGATCCCGAAGGATAAAGTTAAACAAAGTAGATGAAGCTCACACACAGAAAAATGAGGTATAAAGAGACCTTATATTTTACTGAATCAGTTTCTCAACTCCCAGTTCAGGCGTTTGGTTGAAAAACCGAAGTGATAGATTTACACTATGTTCAGATCAAATAATAGTCAATCCAAAAAGATTCCAGCTGTCTTTTCTTTCACTTGTGTGACAGTCAGTCCTGGGACACACGCCAGCTCCTCAGATACTGCTGCTCCCCAGTCTAGTTGTTCTAACTTCTGGCAACTGGTTATTTGACCTCTTGGTGGCTTGGCGTTTTAATATCACTTTCTCCATGTGGATAATCTAGTGGGAATCCCTCCTTTATAATGCAGCAGTCTATACATGGTAATTGGCCAGACCACTGAAGTATTGTGCTGTTAAGTCCAGTCTGGAGCTACAGCTGAGGAGCACTTATTGTGGTTGGGAAGCACAGAAATCTGGTTTCATCTCCTGTTTGCGAATTAGTGGTCCCCAGGCACTGGGAGAAAAGTCTAATCTTTTCTATGCCGTGTGTTATATACCAGCCTTGGATCACTCTCTAAAGCCATGTGATAGCAATCTTCTCCCAGATGAACACAGCGCTGGCTCCGAAGGACCGACAAGGAGATCGGTTGAGTAGCATCAGCCCTCAGAGCTTCCGCTGGCTTGGGGGTGGTGAGTTACACCACTTCTGTGTGAGAAACCAGCCGGGTGTAAAAATTTATCTGTATTCCTCTGTACCCATTACCAGTGATTACAAAGTGGCATAAAAGCCAGCAGAGTGCTCTGTATCCCATAGAGATCCTCCAGTGAGTGGCCAGTGCTCTTGGATGGGGGTTGCTTTTCATTAGTTTCCAAAGCAGCCTAAAAGCATCTCGGAAGAGCCCGGTGTCTCTAGACAGTCTAATCTTTTGATGCTGTACTCAGTGGAAAAAGCATGCAAGCAATCCAAACAAAAGAAGCAGCCGCCTATCTTTAATTTAAGGCGATATTCCATCGCAAGCCCTTTACCCACCTTGAGCACAGCCATAGATTTTTTTTTTTTCCCCCCCAGTAGTCTGGGAATGGGATCTTAGAAAATGGTGTACTCGTCTGACATGGACTTAAACAGGTTTCAGAATAATCCCTTATGCATCAAGTGTTTAATCGACATAATTAATATTTTTAAGGGGAACCGTTTACATTGTAAGTTCTATACGCATTATTTACAATTTCAACAGTAACAGTTAATGCTCTGTGACAAACTATATTGTTTCCAGCTTGTTATCCATTCATAACAAGGTCAATCTATTACCATTATTTTTGTGAATGTAGCTGTTACCTTGAGGCAAAAAGTTAATTGTAAATTACAGAGGAGGGATTATTGAGTTGTTTTTTTAACTGTATTCACTGTAACGTATGGTAATAGTGCTATTTTATGAAACGTTTACATTTAAAAGCATTTTGTTATTCATATCAGACGTGCTGGACAAATTCACTTCCAAACTTTTCAAGAACTTCCTCAATGGAAAGGGAAGAGCCATTTGAAAGGATCCAGCTGAACGTTTCGTAACCATTGCAGTTAAAACCAGATGCAGATGCAGTCGCATCTGGTTTTCCCCCTTTGTCTGAGCCTGGTCCCTCTGCCATTACGGTCCAACCCAACTCTGAGAAGTGCTTAGTGCTCTGAGAAGCAGGACCAGATTTGATTGTGATTTAGAGAAACGCTTTAGCCCTTACATCACGAAACTGATCTGTAAGAGATGTATCTTAAGATTTTATTCAGCCCCTGTTCCACACTAAGTACACAGTGCCGCTCTGATATCTGAACTCTTCTACCTCCTTACTTCTGCACAATTTCTACTGCATTGGCTGATGCCCCAGCAGACACAGTTAAATTTTATATTTATGCCCTGCCTCGTTTGTTCCCACCTGAGCAAAAGTCAAAGGGTATGTGGCATCGCTGCTTCTCAGGTCACAGTAAAAGTTGTCATGCGTAGGCTATGCAGAAAAGGAAGGAGAACCATCATAAAATCTGTCTTTCCCACATCATTTTAATGATGCATTCAGGGCAAAAACCATGAGCTTTTTGTTAGATCACGGGCTTGTCCATCTTAAATGGTGTGAACTCTCCATTGTCCATTAACTTGAATCTAGACAACACTTCTGCTGCACCCCCAGATACAGCGGGTCTGCCTGCCGTGTTGATCCCCACCTCAGTTGTCTTCTACATTTGTACTTCGAATTAGGTGACTTGTTTAACCGCATCTTATTCTGGCTTCAATTATAACACTGGCATTGAATCTTCACAATCACTTCCAGAATAACCGAAGACAAACTCATGAACACTGAATATTTTGAGCTGACTAAAAGAAGTAAGAGGATGATCACTGAGCAGATGCAAAAACGCATTTCTAGTAGCACAGGAATAAGAGAAAAGTACACTAGAGTTTTATCTTCCTTTCTCTATTGCAGAATAGGCAGGTGAAAGCTATTGGGATATTTGCCTAACTGTTCTACAAAAGATATTTTCTAACTTCTTGGTGATGAAGTTTGTGTAGTACGCTAGTGGTGTTTGGGTGAGAAGAAATTGATTTCCTTTGAAATTTTATGGAGAACAGTTTAAATCTGTTAGAATCCGTTGTTCCGACATCCAACTGCTCACTTGAAAAATCTATTCTTTTATTCCTTCAGGTCCTAATGAAAAAGAAATTTGTGAGGCTTATGTCTTCTATTTGAAAGCAGACCAGGTTTTCTTTTTACCACATGGTCTCATAAACTTCAAGGCATCATCAGGTTTTAGCGTATCTAGCTTGTGAAGGGTTAAGGAACATTATTTCTGTGGTCTCCATCACTGGTAGTATGTTCAAAGTGCACAAAGCTCAAGACATGTGCATTCTTCGTCCAATAACTTGTCCCGTAATTGGTATATTGATTGCTAATGTCATCATGTTTTAGTATATATAAACCCTCTCACTCTATCACACAGCCGCCAACAATCCAAGAAGTCATTGTTTATTCATTGTAACTCCCAAACTGGCCGTGTCAGATTCTGCTTGAGGCCTTGCTGATAAAAATCAGCAGATGATTGGGCACACACATTCTTGACATGGCTGACCCATGACATCTTAGGGCCAGCAGGGAGCCTGTCATTATGTGTACAATACTCTTCTTTCTTTCCCCTTATCTATTCCCAGATGACTTTGAGATTTTTATTAACTCATTAATGACTGAAGATGTCATTAAAGAAAGTAAGGAGGAGGGGGGAGGAGGACATTTTGTTTGTTTGTTTAAAAGCGGGGAGCGGCAAGCCATTGGCTCTGCGTAGGGAAAGGCGGAGGAAGCTTAAAGGCAAAGCTGAAGTCTATCCAGAGGAAAGGATCGTTGGTTCGTTAGGATGACTAAAACTCAGCTTCGGAGGGAGAAAAAAAATGTTAGGCCATATTTCAAACACAGCTGAGGAAGGACGGAAGGATTTCTCCCCAGAAAGGAACAGCGAAAAAAGACTAATGGGGTTTACGTAGTACAAGCGGTGGTCTTTACAAGCACAGAAGGACACCTTCCTGGCACTACCCGCGTGTTCAGACACTTACGTGTTCACTCAGAATGAGTTTTGTGCTCAGGGATAGCATTTTATCATGTCTTTAAAAGCGTGTTGCTTTATGCAGGGCAACAGTATCTGCTTTTTTTAGTTTTTCTTGTAAATATGTCAGTTGAACAGATATTGAACAGCATTATAGAGTAATCACACCTGCAGTTCTTTTCCAGGTTAATTTTTTTGCATCTTAAGTTTGTAAATTCTATCTGTAAATGTAGCCAACAACTGACGATAACTTTGCATGTTTTTACTATGTGCTCGGGATTTTATTGCATTAAAATATACATTTGGAGCAGAATTTTCAGGCGAGTTCGCTCACAGCCTGATTCTGATCCTACAGCAGTCAGTTACTAAACTTCCTCTGAATTCTGGATAAACAACTAGTCCCACGTTATAGGCTTGTCTTCCATTTTAGAGTCTTGACTATATTTAATTTCTCTTTGAAATAGTCTCACAGCCGATATTTTTATTCATGTGACAACGAAAGCCGTCTTTTTCCTCCTGAAATTTGGGTGTTTCCTATCGTTAGAGGCCTGTTGGTTTAGAACCAAGGACTTCAATATTTTAAGGATTGCAATTATTTTATTTTAATGATTGCCATTTGTGGATTGACTGAGGAATAGCGAACGCTTCTCTGTCTTAGGCAGCTGCCCTCCATATGGTTGTGGATCCCAACCTAGAGATCTCTGACGTGATTGTAGTGGTACTGGATGTTAAAGTGACATAGAGCTGGATGTCATCTGCATTGGCTGCCCTTTAATAATCTTTGTTTCAACGTCTCTCTTTTTGATGAGGTGAGTGGAAGAAAGATGTGCCTGTTTCCCTAAGGGACCTGCAAGTATCGGTATAAAATAATAGAATAAGCTCCCTGGATGGGACCTGTGAATCACTAAAAACAACTCAAACAGGAATCTGTTTATTCTATCACATAAACAGCAGATAATGGCTCGGCAATCCGGCATATCGATCTGACCTCATAGACTGACTGCAGTAAGTTCTAGAACTCCGAATAGTAGTTAAAAAAGCACAATTTAATTATGCCGTATCGTTTCTGACAACTCTCCATTCTCTCTACTCAATAGGTGATCCAGATCACCTGGGTCATAGCGCAAACATTTTTCTTAGGAATAATGGTAATATTTGCTGTGTCCTGAGTCTCAGAGAAGGCAGTGGACACTTTCTGCAATGTTAGCGAGTTGTTTCTGGTTTGCTGCTCTAGGAGGGATTTCTTTTCCTCTTTTGTCTCTTGATAATTAACAAAACATTATTTGCATTGCAGTGGGAGCTGGGGTTCTCCATCAAAGGTCAAGGACTTGTGCAAAATGCTGCCTGGGGCTTTAGAAAACTACAAATATATATATGTATATATATTCCAAAGGAACACAGATGGGTTTAAAAAAAAAAAAAAATGGCAAGAACACATCAGCATGCTCTGGCCTAATCAGCTATGCCCAGCTTAATCAAGGTGTGCCATTTACCTAATGCACCTTTTTGAGAGGAAGCTTTCCTTTCTACTCACTTCCTGACATCCAGGCTCTCTTCCATCGCGTGCCGAAGTGGGAACCTGTGATGAATCTTTGGATAATGGACTGTTGCTTTGACAAACTACTCTAGTGAAGCACGTGCCTGTCTTGGCGACAATAATAGCAAAGTGCGGATTTTGTGGAAGAAATAGAGGCTTTGAGGGCTACAGCACCAGACTCTGAGTCTATAAATTGCTGGACTGGGATGTTAGATGCCTTTTAATATTTTGAAACATCCAGTAGAGTAATGAAAGAACTGTAGGACTATCCTGATGTAAGACCTCGGGAGAGTTGTTTTCAGAGATCATTGGAGCTCACAACTTGTTTAAGAACATGAAGTCCTATCCAAGTAATAGCTGGAAATAAGTTGCTTGATTTTTCTCTCCCCAAAGACAAATTCTTGTAATAGCAAAAGTGTAAAATCCAACAAAGAGAGGCTTGATACTTTCAGCTACTCCAGCCGCTTCATCGTGGAAAAAAAGGCATACTGACAGTGAAACTATTTGGGGTAAATAATGAGGACAGACTTCTCAGAAATAAACTGGCATGGATTTGGCCATGGGATGTCAGATTCATAACTTGGGAAATGAAAGCCTCTATATACTAGAGAGCAGGCCCTAGCCCAGCAGTGGCAATTCAGCCTTCTGAGCCACAGGGATTTCTTTATAAGCAGTGGTATATTAAATGTGGAATCGGGTCGGCCAAAGGGACAGCAGTAAAACAGAGACAACGTGCAGTGACCAAAAATGAGCTAAAGCCAGACGCTAATTACTTTGCAGTAATTTTGTTTTCCTTTAGAGCTGACGAATATCTCTCACTCCTGGAAGGTAAATGCTTTTCCTATCACTTAGGTTTTACAGCTAGTACTTTTTTTTTTTTTTTAGTTTAACTGAAGCTGGGGAGAAAGCAGTTTTTGCCTCTTTATCCAATGTAGTTCCTTTATCAACATAAAGATGAGAGGTGGATTTTTATACCGTGCACATCGCTGGAGCGGGCTGAGGAGGAGCACTTTTAGACAGGCCTAGGTCAACAAAACAGATTCATCCATCACATCTGCCAGAATGGAAAGATAGTTGTCTCGATGCTCGGTCAATCCGAGACCTTTCTGTTGAGTCAACTGACAAGATTGCAGATATTTGTGACAATGAGGACACTTATCCACTAGTAAGTGGACTGAAGACCACCTACGCATTTGGCGGAGGGTCTTCGGTTTGGGAAGCTCTAAGCTCTTGAACACCAGCCTATTGCTATTTGCAGTCCTCTCCTCCTTATCAGTGGAGAATCATTACCAAAAACTAAGCTAGAATAAGATAAAATAACAAAAGGAAGGGATTCTGAGGTGATAATGGTGGAAGGTGTGAGAGTCAGTAGGAAGTACAGTAAAGAAACCCATGACAAGTCATGATAAATGGGTCGTTATAAAATTCATGTTTAGGCTGCACCAGTCTGGGGATAATGCCATTCGTCATGGCAACACTGGGGCACTAATGAGCCCTCATTGCATATTCATGGCTTTGGTGCCTCTCTTCTCTCTCTGCCTCCCTCCCACCCCGAACCAATGCCTGGTAAATATCTCCACCTCAAGCTGAAACTCGACTTCGGCTGCTTTTTTTTTTTTTTTTATTTGTTATGTTGCAGCAATTACACTGTAAAAGTGCTGCACAAGATTGATTGCTCTGATCTGTAGTTCAATTGTAAATTAGAATACACATCCCCCTGGGGACACACGGCCCCTATTTGTGATTAAGAAAAAAGCCCCATAATAGACTAATAGCTAAAGTTCTCTCTCTTTTACTTTCAGGCAATTAGCTTGATGAAATGGCCTCTTTTTGTGTACCCTGGAAGTGTAAACCGATATCATAATGAAGTATATGATGTTTATTCTATTATTTTCACCTTGCCATGTATGCAGGAATGCATAAATAATGGCTGCTTTGTCTAGTACATTTACTGATTCAGAAGTAAACTATGTCTTAAAGATGCAGCGTATGATCCCGCTGCCTTATGTTAAGCCGGGCACTGCGACTAGTCCCCGTAAAAACTAACGTTCTGCCCAAAGAAGTTGGGGACCATTTTTAGTCAGGTGATTAAATACTGTTTGCAAGGCACTTTCATTTATAAAGAGCCTTAATTGGAAAATCCTCCTAATAACCTTGTGAGGAAAAATAAGGTAATCTCTGTTTTGCGGAAAGGAAAACTGATGGGGAGATGCTGAACATGGTACACAAGCCCACACAGGACCTCCGTAAATGCTTAAGAAATCCTAGCTCACTGAAATTTTTTTCAGGCATTCAGAAGCTCCCGTTCCTCTCTCTTGTAACGTTCTTAATGGTGTCCTGGATGGTTTGTGGAGTGGCTCTGACCTTAGCTTGCCTCAAAGACTTAAAACTCTGTGCTGTCACTGTTGCCTTCATTCCCATGTGACAGATATGGCTAAAGCTCTCTCACCTGAATCCAAGGTGGATATGGTCATGCCCATATTCAATATCATGTGTTGGATGTTGGCTTTCCCAAGGCTCGATTTGAGCTGTCAGTCTGAGCAAATGAGTCACGTTGTGCAACAGCGTTAGAACACTGTGGTGGTGTTCGTGCAGTTGAGCTCAAGATAAATATCTGGGAAGAAAACTGCCATATGATGATAGCTCTGGGCATACCTGCTTTGTGACAAAAGGTGCTTCGACGTTAGCATTTCGCTTAGGCCCAGGGGTGCACTTTTGAAGAGAGTCCTCCAAATGACCCTGCCTACCCTGCCCCACAACACAAGGCAGTCTTGGAGCATGCAAACTGAATTCTTTTGCGTGAAATTAAACCAGATGATGTGGTCGGGGAGCTCCAGCAGCTAACGGGAATTCCGTCCACAGGAGCATGCTGAAGTTAGTCCAAGTAAACCCCTAACGTGGAGTGACCTGGGGCCAGTCTCTGCTCTTCAGTGCACAGTGTAGACATACCTTTATTTGCCTGTGTGCGAAGCAAAGCAGGGCTCCTGTCCAAGGAGCTCAGATATTATGGCAGGGAGGACATGTGAAATAGTCTGGAAAACCTGCATAAGAAAATGCATTGTTTTTTGTATAACCCCATCAGTTTATCTACAACAGAAGTATTTTCATTTAGTTTAAATTGTGTGAGAGGTTCTGTAGGGGAACGTAAAAGAGTTCGGAAACATTTTGCTAAGAAGCACTACCAGTGCAGACCTTTAAAGGGTAACCCTCTGTACCTGGCTACAATACCATATTCTGTTTAAACTTGTTCATCATTGTCTTCTTGCATGACAGCCCTGGCATTTAAAATATGTTAGGGGTGACACAATACTTTCACCTGGTGCAGACATATATCACTGGAAGGATGTTCTCATAAACAAAGTGCTGCAGGCTATGATCTTATCATTCTCCTCTTCCTTCTTCTCAGTTCAGTTCAATGACAAACACGTATTTCTCTTCTTTGCTCCAGTTTCTGGTCTAGAGGAGCCTGGTGTTGGAGCAACAGGTGATGTTGCAAATCAGGAATGACAAGCGTTGGTGGTGGCCTGGTAGGGGAAAGCAACGGGAAGGGCAGCAAGCATGCAACATATTTTATCATGCTTTGGCTGGTGCACCAATTCTACACGGCGCTGCAATTTTATAGCATGAGGAAAAGTTTACTCACGTGCATGCCTGCACACGCACGCTTTTTCGAGAGAGACATAAAGCAAATTAGAGTGTTCACATGTAATTAGCTGACTATTAGCGTGGTTCAGCCGAGGCGATAGGCAGACAATAAACTTCGAGATAGCTCACAGATAAAAGGACGGAGGGTGTTCTGGAGCAAGGTGGAGGGAATAGTTCAGAAGAGAAATTCCCGACACATTGAGCAGACTAAGGATGTTCTTGCCCTACACCTTTATCACCGCACAGTGTAGCTATACAGGCCTTCCCTCTCCCTGCTACAAAGCTTAACCCTTCCTGGCACCCAGGGCTCTTTCTCCTTGGATAGCCCACTTTTAAATTATTTAAGATTTAATCATAATTTTCTGTTTAAACACAGTAGTCTGAACTAAAACTGAAATTCCTGCTCATGCTTCTCGCCCTCCTTCTTGTGACAGCCTATGAAACAGGGACTATAACCCCTGTAGAGGCTGGAATACCTCCACCTATTTAAGAATATGCATGACCAGGTCTAGTAAAAACATGATCCCTTACCATATGTAAGCATCCCCCTTGGAAAGAAACCCCAAGCATGTCCGAGTTCAAGTCTCTGCAACTTCTGTGAAAATGTCAGTATTTTACTAAATCTTTGTGCTAAGTGAAAGTGTCATTATATTTTTCCGTCATTTTATAGCTGGCAGGGAAGTGCTTTTTTGTGTCCTTTGGGAGTTTTCAAGTTTTCTTTTTTTTTTTTTTTTTTTTCAACTAATTCTCTGGCTAACCAATAACCTGCTAAAACAAAAAAAAAATCAGACTGAGTCATTTGCTTCAGTAATTTAAAAATATTTCATTTTTTGCTTTCACTTATAAATTAAAAATTAAAACCAAAACATATTTCAAAGCAAATAGATGTTCATTTAGAAAAATATCAGGACGCTTGCAATAATTTTGAAGTGTCTTTAACATCTTTTTTTCACTTGAGAAACCTCATGAAAATCACATTGTTCCCTCCAAACTTTTTTGCCTGTCTGTCATTTTTCAATACAAAGTTTTCATGGAAAATCCCAGGCATAAATCCACTTTTGTCATCAATTCAATATCTCAGGGAGTTCTTGCTTGGAGTGGCTTCTGAGGAGGGAAAATTGAGAACATCGTGCTCTCAGTTGATCTGGCACTGAAAATTTCAAATACTGCTGAAATGATACATGCTTCTTGGTATCCATTCATGTAAAAGCTTGTCTTTCTCAAGGCCTGTATATGTATGGCCTGTTGTCCTTTCTGTTACATTCAAATAGGACTGATCTAAACTGTTTCTGATGAAGTAAAAATTTGTCACGGGTTTTGTGCAACTTGTACTATTTCTTTGCCAGTGTGTAAACTCTTCAGCAAGTCCTTCCGTTAGGACCGCATCCTGCAAGGAAAATGCATACTTGATATATCAGAGGAAATTTTCTTCTTACCTGTCATGCCAAACACAGAATTTAGCAAATAGGCAGGAGAACTAACACTGTTGGAGTGATTAAAGCCTTATTCATTAACGAACATGCTATTTTTGCAGACAAGGAATCATTTCTCAGCATACAATTAACAGCATTCAGTAAATAGCAATTCTCTAACCCCCAAAGGAAATTACCACTTCTTAACGCTCATTTGTTCAAGGCTTATGTAGGCATTTGCCACGAACAAAAGTTGGAGCAAATTCTCTCAAGAAGAAATGTTGAATCAAGAGTGCAAGATTGTGTTGATGTTTCGGTTCATCTTGAAGGAAGGAACCTCCTGCTGCAGATCTCAAGTGATGCTCAAGGGGAAGAACAGCACGTACGGGCAGGAGAGCCGGCATGCCAGTGGCCAAGAGCCTACCACTAGAGATAAAGCCTGGGGACCATGTCAAGGTAAGGGCCCTCATAAGTCACTCAGCAAATGCTTTCTTTGCAACTCTTGCTGCCCCGCTTACCTTCTTCCCAAGGCCCATGGTGTTCGTTTTCCTCATCCCGCTCCACAGAATGACAAGAGAACCTGAGGTTTTTCACAAGTTTCTGGAGACGGGAACAAGCTTTGTCATGCCTAGAAGTGGCTGTGGTGGGTTAGACCAAAGGTCCACCTAGCCTGTCACCTTGTCTGCGGCAGAAACGCCTAGCAGATATACAGAGAAATGTCAGAAGCCAAACAAACTAATTCTGCTGATGTGTTTTCCTTGTTCTTATCACTCAGTGCATTACAGAGACTGACAGTAGAAGTTGCATAAAACAAGAGTGTTTAATGGTAACAAAGGAACTCTTCCGTGAATTTCTAGCCCTTTTTTAATCTGATTATGGTTTTGGTATTCTGTGGCAGAAAGTCCCACAATTTAATCGTGCTGCATAACAAATGTAAAATTGTGCTCACTTTAAGCCTCTTTTGCTCCTTACACTAACATAGTCCGTAGATGTTTCCCTCTTCAGAACGCCCTTCATAACATTTGTCATTGTATAAACCTCAGCCATCTCCTTTCAGAGAGTTCTAAATTTATCTAGTTTTCCTTTGCGTGGAAGCAGATACACACAATTACCCACAAGACAGCCACCATCGTACTCAACTGTTGTCACTGAGACTGAAACTCTTCCAAAAATTAATTTCTTTAAGATAATCCTAACGGTGCAAATATCTGAAGATCAGGCAGATCTATAAAACCTGCCCGCAGCAAAATCATGCAATTAAAATCATGCTCATAAGTGTTGGAGTCTTAAAACATTAATAGATCATTTTAATGGAAGGAGTTATTAAAATTGTATTTGATTTGCATTATTACAACACTGAATGCACTATGGAAAACTGAGTTCATGAGAGAAGTACAGCGCAAAACAGATTCTTATTATCTGAGTTAGAACTTTACAATAGACCGTGCTTGAATTTTCTTTAGTTTTATTTCTCTTCTAAATTGATAAGAACTCCTGGGTTTATATTAGAAATAGAAAATGAGGAGGAGGATAAGAAAATAGCTGGTGATTGAAATAAAGCCCCAGAAAAGTAATTTGAGGAGCAGAAAATCCTTCCCAACATAAGTAATTTTATCATATATGAGATGTGTTGTTCTGATCATAAGCACGATCAAAAGTCCCACGAATTGCAGGGTTTCTGTAGATGATTTGCGAAAAAGTTACCCCAAATGTGAAAGCAATTATAAAGAAACTCGTGACTCATTAGTAAGCATTCCTTGTTTTATTTCGGTTACAAGTAGACTGTAATTTTGGGATGTCCATCTGACATCTTTTCTATTGGGCACTTACCCTCCCTGCTGTGTTTATAAAATTCCCCATTTCATTAGTGGGACAGCAGATCTGATGTACAAAACATCTTCCTTAATCCAGCAGAAAGCAGAGTTTGTTGGAGTCAATGGAAGATTTCGGAATAAACCTGCAAGGGTTAAAAAAAAAAAACGTATATAACCATAATCACAAAGTGGAGGAAGGAATACAGTGGATTTGCTCTGCAACTGAGATATTTTTAGTTTCGTATTCTTTAGAATCCCTGTAAAGGTACGTCCCTCATGCACAGTTGTCGAAAATAGCCTTTAGGCGTTTAGGCTTGAGTTGATCTAAGCCAGTACAGAAGTGTGCTCTTAATTTTTCAGGGCAGCACAAATGTGCAAAAATGGTGTCTTCACGTTCAAAAGCGCCTTATCGTTTAGAAGAACTGTGCCAATAAATTAAACAAAGGACAGTATTTCTACTAAAAATAGAAAGTGTCCTGTAGAAAAAATATTCCCTATCTTCTGAACTTAAAATACAGTTTAAAATTCAGTGATTGGATGCTTAGCAGGTGTAAATCATCACAGAAATGATGCTGTAACGCTTTACATGGTATTACCAAATTGTCTTGCTGGTAATTAAGACTATCCTCTACGGAATAAGGACCAATGACAAAAGAAAGTATAAGTTGATATTGTCTCAGCACGCATAAGTGGCAGACAGAAATATTCATGTGCATAATCTTACACCTTTCCTACATGATACCCAGTGGGCTAAAGTAATAGCATACCGAATTATCTTGGAAAAGGCAATTCTCACCAGAAACTAAAAATCTTATGACTTGTCTGTAAGTTTCTCATAATTATACGCAGCAAAAATGAAAATAAAACTAACAGGCATGCACTTGGAAAATGTTTCTTTAAACTTTCTTTAAAAATCTAGATCATATTATACTCAAACGTTTTTCAAGCCCAAGTTTTCTGTATTTCATCCCAAGAAAATGAGTATCTCTTCTTTTTCCCTGTTTCTTTTTGTGGGTTTATTATGTCCATATTCTACAGCCCAGGGAAACAAATGTAATTTCTATTACTCAGAAAGGCAACGAAGTCAGTCTGATGAAACATGACAAACTTTTACTCTGTATTTCTGGTGTAAATTTTGGGGGAAAAGGACACCTCTTAGTTCAATAACCACTTCCCTGAAGAGCCGTACAAGCCGTGCTGTCTGCCACAGCGCAGTTCCCTTAACATACCGAAATAATGAGTCTTTTCCAGAATCAAACTTCTCTCTGAAAAGCAAATGCTTCCCTTCCTCAGTGTTAAAAGTGCGCCTCTTCTGATCCTTCTGAAAATTGTTTTTAAGAGCTTCCTTAAGGAGATGTCCATTTTAAGCAGCACAGTCTCAGGGTTGGGGGCTCAGATGTTTATGAAACCTACTGACTTGTGTGATCTGCTCATGGCTTTCCCCAGTACCCCATGGGTTTTTGAAATCACTTCGTTTTAATTAAATTAAGCCGCTATGGGGGTGGTAGGTCTAAATTCCATTTAACAAAACATGTAGCTGATGACCAACTCCATTTTCTCGTTTTGGATATTAAGACCGATTTTGGTTCCACTATCCCAAAAAACTTCAGAAATAGTCAACTGAAGGAGGAAAAGTGTAGTGCATAGTGGTGAATGATGCTCCAAAATGTTCAAAATGTCCTATAAGTCCAGAAAAAACAGAATCATGATGTCATAACCAGATGACATTAAAAGGCCAAATATTTACCATACATGAAGACGAAAAATAGTCTGTATAAATTACTCGTGGGAATCTTTATTGAATATATTGAAGGATATTCTAGATTATCAGAAATCAAGAATGAATTACGTGCGTATATGTATACGATTAGTCTTTGAGCTCATGTAAAATACAGAAGGTAGAAAATACTGTGTATTAGAGGTTCCTGAGCAGGAACCGTTATTCAGGCATCAAGTGCAAACACATTAGAATCAGAAGAGTTTTTCTGAGGTATGAAAAGAAATCTACTAACAGCAGGAAATAGAAATATTTGAATGCTTCTCTTGAAGCCCTCAAAACCAAATCTGGATGCCTCTGCGTAAGGCAGGCTCCAGGAGCATCATCCTCCCAGGAGCTCTGATCAGGCAGTCTCCTCATCTCAACATCTGCATGGTCCAAGCGGGGATACGTTGAATACCAGTAACTTTCTGAAGCTGCTTAATGTATTGGGCTCTTTTTTAACCTGCTGGTATCCTGACTTCTCTTATATCATGTAACATGGAGAAATGTGGCCTTTTTCCTTATTACTATAGAACATACAAGTACCCACATATGAAGACTACCAAAACGCTGTCTGTTGTAAAACAGCAAATACTTTGCACAGAGGGAAAATTCTGCAACCTTCTCACTAAATGAGAAGCACAAAGAGTTTCTTATGTATGGAACCCAGTGAACTCATCCCATTTTGTGCATGTTGAAGCTTTGCAAATCTCCAAGAGTTTTGTGTTTAGCAAAGCAGGTGTGCAAACGGAGATCCTGGTGACCTCACCTCTGAGAATCGGGCCTTTGACATACATTACTCTCCTGCTGACAGCAAGAGAAGTTGGATCACTAGCATTTCACACCTGCAACTAATGTAGAAGTTGTAACGATATAAGTGAGCATTAGGAACAGAAGTGATGCTTTGGACACAAACCAGCTATATTTAATGGGAAGGGTGCAAATCCACGTTATGACTCAGGATATGTATTAGCTACAGCCCTTCTTTAACCTGGAAAGGAAGAATTATATCCAAGGGAACTTGTTGTGAAATAGAAACTCAAAGAGTTCCTCTTTATTCTCGTAGAAGTGATGATTAGGCTAAAATTGGCTGTTGGTTTTATCTGTAGTTGGGGAATATACAATTTAGTTTGTATAACTTCAGCTGGCAGGCCAGTCTTGGTTCAAGGTCCTGATCTATACTACAAATACCTCTTCACAATCAATAGGGGAATGAACTTGGAGTAGAGCTGAGGACCTTGCCCCAGTCTTTTGGCCTGGACTGAGCTGACCTGGTGAGATCTCGCTGTACATCCCAAGTTCTCCAGCTCCCCTCTGCCTTGGGAAACCTGTGCCTTCAGACAGGCTCCTGGGGCCAGGAATTACAAGAGCTCTTCACCCACTATTTTCTTGTTGGTAACAGGTGCTCTGCATTGCTTGTTGGCCCATCACTGATCGGGGCTCTCTTCACTAAAGCAGATCTATCAACTGCAGAGCATATGGGGTAGGATTTGTTTGTCTGCTGCCTCATCTAGGGGTAACAAAACTTGTGCGTGGGTAGAAAGGCACCATCACCCTTTATACCAGTTTGCGTTAGCCCTGGGAATTCATCTCCTCTTAATGGTTTTTGGAGGTTTCTTTGTCAGTGTCTAACAGGTGGGTGTTCTGGTGCCTCCCAGCCTACGGTCTGATGCCTCGTGGCTTTCCTTCCTTGGCTGAGAAATGTCCACAGAGGGAAATGAGCAGTTTTGTCTCCTCCTGCCAAGCCTACAGGGTGGGAAGGGGTTGCACAGCACAACTCCTCTTGAAAAGTCAGGGGACGCTACCGCCACCGGAACGGGCCCCTGGGCAGTTACGTGACATTCAGCCTGAGAAAGGAAACCGGTTTGTCACCTCATTGCTTAAGGGTGTGATCTCAAGCCAGAGTTGAGGTGTAGCTCTGGGTGCAAGAGGTAAGATTACATTATTAACACTATACTCATCATGTTCTGAAGATTTTCTAGTTTCCAACCTCAGTATATGATACATTAAAAACGTGGTGGGATCCTCAGTTAAAGGAACAGTAATTTATAGGCCCTCCTACCAAAGAAAACAAAGCATCTCTCCCTACTCATTCTCCTGATTTTTGCTAGCAGATACAACAGCTCCAAAGTAGATGAGAGATGTCATAGTCCATGACCCGTTGACCTGAAAACTGTATATACATGTAGGAAAGGTGTTCTTACCCAGAGTAATATGAGCTATAGATGAAGTATGTGTCAGTACTTTTATGTAACATGATTGTATGCGTATACTCTGCAAAGTATAGTTTGGAGGTAGTTGAGAATAGTAGTGAATACGATTCAAAGTGGTTGGGTACATTAAAACGTGTAAGAAAGGCACAGAAGAGACAAGGGAATGTATAGATAAAGGCAGGAAAAAAGGAAAGAGAATAGATGTGGAGACAGCTAAAAGGACGATGGGTGCGACAGGCAGGATCGGGTAGGACAAATGCAAATAGTTCATAAGAAGGTGGAAAAATGCCTCTCTGGCTTTGTACCCTTAGTGTTTCTCCACAATGAGGTTATGGTGCTTTTTCTACACTCAATGTAAATGAAGCACTGGAGTTCTGATTTTTTTCTTTTCCCCCTGTGTAAGATGTCCTTTACGCTGTGATGAGATCACTGGTGTATTAGTTCATTTTAATCTTTTCAGAAAGAATCCAGGAACTGCGGTGAGGTCATGACTGCAGTAATGTCTAAAAGGATGGTTTTATGGAGGAAAGGAGAATTTTTCTTCTCATTTAGCAAAACTGTAACAGAATTTGTGGCTCTCAAGTGTGTTGGACAAGTTAAGGTTTGTTTGGTTTTGTCTCTTGCATGTTTTTGCAAAAGGCAGTCTGCTTCCTACTCATTTTTTTTCCTAAGTATTGCATAAATCCAACCAAGCTTGCAGACAAAGCGCCCTGCTAGAGCAGTGCTCCATTTGAACAATCATCTAGAAAACATCTTTACCCATGGCACCTCCCCAGTCATACAGTCAAGAGGCGGGTAAAAAAGTCAGACTCTTGTGATGACCTGAATGTCCTCACATTAGACCTTCTGTACCCTTCAGACGGCAGATGCCTCACTTCCCAACTCTCTCAAGGAGAAAAATCCTTGGAGCATCCCTCAGGGCCATGGTATCACTATTAAATATGATGTATTTGTGCCTCATTGATCAACGGAGTAATGCCAGGCATGAATTTGGATCGCTGGCATTTCAGGCAACGACAGTGACTTGGAAGCGCCAAACTTTCGTTGTGATTCTGATTTTTACCGCGTCTCTTCCACTCTCTGTTTGCTAAGTGAAGTGGCAAGACTTAATGATACAACTCTGAAAGGTCTCTGGATGGATTTAGTACTGGAAAGAAATATGCAGACAGATGGAATCATATGCCTCGCTTTACCATGGCCAACGTATTGTATTTTAATGTGTTCTAATGAACTTAAAAATTACTCCCCAGTGTGCTTGCTGCCTGGGTCAGAGGGGTTATTTTGAGTTAGCCGTCTTCCTGGATTCTTGAGATAATTCCCTCCGGATTTGTTGGGTCAACAACAAAGTGGTGATAACAAATACGCTGCTGCTTTAATCCAGCGCTATGCTTTCTCCTTCTTTGCGGTGCGGATCTGTGCATCCTAACACAGTTACACTGCTCCTGGTTTAACAACTTTGGGGCATTAGTGACGCGCAGCGTAAAACCAGTTCCCCTTTCATACCTAGAGGCCGAACATCCCGGATGAGGTGTGTGACGCAGCGGATGCTGCAGGTTTAGTTTTGCTCAAAGAGTTTAAGAGCTTTAGTTACCCAGAGAGGAGTGGGAGATTTACGGCATTAATTGGTAGTGATAGGGAACCGGGGGCTGTAAATCCCATTGCAAGCAAAGAAGAGCCCACCTCTACGTACTACTAATATACATAACTATAGAAAGCCTTCCTATTTAAAAAGGCTAATTAATAATGCTTAGTGGTCTGGATTTCTAAATATGAATTGTCAGGGATTGCGGTGGGCTTAGTGAGGCGGGGAAATGGGCTAACATTGCATTGTTTAAAATTACAGGGGTTTAAATTGTTTAAAGCGATAAGCAGATAGGGTTTCCACACCGGATTTGAGACATTTGTTCTCTTTTATTTGTACTAAAATTTCGGCTTGAGCTCACATTGTCATTCTACCCAGACTGCTTCGCAGATGAGCTAATTTGTCTACCTGTGTTCCATTTTAGGCCTTGGTTTTAATTTGAGCGTGATTCCTGCTAATACCAAAGACCGGATAGGACATCCATTAAAAGTCTACACAGCAATTGAAATGGAAAATTCCAAAAGAAACCCTATTAGAGTTTTTCTCCATCAAATCAACATTACAGACTTCTTATGCATTTCTTAATTAGACATTGATATTAACTGGACTGTTGCATGATTTAGATCTAGCTCTTAATCTCAGCTATTCTATGCTGCTGTAGTTTTTATGACATCCAACTAGCGACTGCTTTATGCATTAATCTATCTGGAAAACCACCTTCACATTTTTTTTTTGTCTTTTTTTAGAAGAATAAAGGCCCCAAGAAGGAAATGAAAGCTTTTGGGTTCAGCCATTAGTAATTTTCTGCTTAGTATTTGAAAAATTGCTTATTTTAATTGCTTCATAGAAGAAAAAGATATCAAAGCTAACGTTCTTTCTCTCCAAACTTTGTAATTATTTCTCTCAGACTCTTATTTGAAATGCCTTGAAAGGATTTTCATTGAAATGTAGATTTCTTCTCTTTCAAAAGTACTTTTATTCCCCCGTGCTTCTCTCCCTTTTTTTTTTTCTAGTGACTTCCTCTCTAGATTTAGAGCAAAATACATAGACTCCGATCTCTGGACACTGTAGCATGTGTCACGCAGATGTCCCTTAAGTGCCATCTTCTTTAAATCTGACCTTCCCATGGCCTAGAGACTGTGTTAACAATTGGCCATAGGTCTTAGACAACCCAGTATCCTCAGGCTTCCTCCACGGACAGTGAAGAGTCATAGGTGTTACAGGAGTTTGCTATATCACATCCTACTCATTCTGAAAATTTCTGTATGATTTGCTTATTAATATCACTACCAAAATCAGGGAAGCCCAATGGGAAAGTTTCATAAGTGTTGATGAACGCGTCAGCGAACAGAAGTTTATGGCTTGTGATAAAGTCTAGGGACAGGTAAATTTTGTATAGTTTCTTGTTCTGTTTCCAGCAGTATAAATCCTCAATATCCTAATCCAGGAAGGAATTTTCTCACCAAACCCTGTAGTTAGCTCTGCGTTGTATTTAAACATCAGTAGCACAGAGCTTCAGGATCATGTTGGCCTCATCAGTAATCCGTGATACCAATATAGCAACAGTAGCAAGAAGTTCTTTATTTCACCTATACATTTTTGGGGAACATTATTTACTCGTAGATTATGATCTGGTCAGAATGATCTATACATTCATTACATCCAGAGTGGGCTTTCATAACTCACGGTATCTAAGAATGAGGCAAAACTCGCATTTGTTTATAGTGCAGCAATTCTGCTCAGCGAAAAAAGGCCCAGAGAAAATATCATCCTAAGCACCTTGTGATCTGCTCTGAGTCCCAGGTGATTTCTCATGCCAGCTCCAAAACATCTTTAAGAGCCTCAGAAGAGCGCGGAGCTGGCTACCTCAGAGGCTCCTCAAAATATAGCTGTTCTCTCTGCGAGTAAGTGGCCCCGCGAGCCCAGTGCGGTCATGGCTGAGGTTATCTCGTAGGGGGAATCTTCGCAGTGGAACAAAACAGTTTGAGAAGAGAAGATTGAAATGAAGCTCAAGCATTCTCAATATCAGATTTTACACGCGTATTTTTTTGCAATCACACAAAAGGAAGAAAGAGAACAAGAAAATGAGTTAGAGGAAGATGGAGAGAGAGATGGTCTATTAAGCAAAGCTACCTTTTTACTCTCTGAATTTACAGTCCTGATAGACATCTTTATTCAAAATTACTCATTTTTTTATATTCAGATTCTACATTTTTCAATACTAGGTCCTAGATTTGTCTGGACAGATTACCCTCTTATTCCCACAATGAAACTTAATTATCCTTTTTATCTCTTCAGATACTTTCAGTCATTTCCTGAACTGTTTCTGGGGACAGAGAGCAGCTGATGGGTCAGTCAGTAGAGCAAGCTCTGTGCATTCCTGATGGCCACACATTTTTGAAGGCAGAAGCCCTTTGGCCCCAGGTCTCCTTAGAAAGATTTTGAGCACTAGGACAAGTATTTTCCTCGGATCTACTTTCGCTGAGCTTTTTTTCTTTTTTTTTGACTAGGCAGAGACTCGTAATTTTCTCAGCACCTTTCTGTGTATTACTTGGAAGCATCTAAATGTGAGTAACTCACCTGGAATCCGCGGAAGGGTATTTGAATGATTCATCTCTGAGACAAGAATAACCCCTCATGAAATGCAGGATGGACACGACTGCGTGGTTTAAAACGCGCCTTCCTGTATCACTGCTGTTGCAGCAGGAAGGAATGTGTCTGAGTAGTTAAAGTCCAAATGACTAAATAAATTGTTTCAAAGCAGCAGCAGTAGCACAGAGGATCACAGAAGTTGCTGCTATTGAGTAGTTACTACACTTCAGGACACTTCATTGATTTCATCTGTAAAGAAACCTCTAATACGCTGTTATCTGTTATCGCTACCTTCTGCGTCTGAGCAAAACTACCAAAGAGTAAAGCTCCAGTCAAAGTGGAAAAGTTGCATAAGATAACCCAAGACCTGCAAGTACTGAAGAAGAAATTATCACAGATATCCATTCAGTCTTTGGGAGTTGTTCTGTAGCTCTTGTTATTTTTGTAAAAATTATTTAAAAATTATTATTTTTGTCTCAGTTATTAAAATAAGAAAATATGTAAGTGTTATGATAAAGTAAAATGTAAATAGACTTAAGAAAATCACCCAGTTCATGAGAAAGTGGAGAGATAGCACAACCGATGTGTGTTATAGAATCCTTTGTGATGAAATGCCAGCTCTCAAAGGGCTGACCTGGTGAAATAATTCTAATATATAACTAGAGCAGGTGTGGCTATGGTACACAGGTATGCTTTATTGGATTGAACAAGTCGTGGTTAAACAGTTTCACAACTAGGCTAGGTTTAACAACAAACGTCGTATGGACTTTATACGTTGCATAAAACCCAAATTGAACAAAAATCTGCTTACCTTGGAATAGCTTTCGTATTCCAGCCACATATCTGCAGGAAAGTTGCTTCTTCCAAATCCAACTCATGAGCCCAGCCTGAAAGCAGAGAACAGGATGGCGCAGTATCACTGAGAGCGCGTAGTCTGTCACGCCACAACCAGGGATTAAGATGGCACTGCGCAATAAAACACAAGTTTCTCCGTCACACCCACCCTACATTTTTTCCTGATGAGTTTATCGCTCCTAATAACCTCCACTAGCCTGAGAGAACAGATAATCTGTTTTCTATAAACACAATAAATAGTGCTTCAAAGGACGTGGCATTTATTCAATTCATCATTTCAGTGGTTCAAAATAAACGTAAGAAGAAAAGACGTCTAAAGCAACCAGCGACAGGAGTGTCTCAGGCTGAGTTGCCACTTTTGCTGCTGATGGGTTCTGCCATCTCAGACCCGTCACTTCAACCTTCCGCCTGGGTGCATTTGTCTGCCTCCATAAAGCAGACAGGTAGGACCTTTTATAGGCTCGTACAGCACAGTGAGTGTACGATCTGAACAGTGCAAGGCAATAAACTGGGTCCTGATCTCATCTGTGCCCTCGCTCCACATGACTGGAAAAACGAGTGATAAAAAAAATAATAATAAGGCCCAAATAATTATGTATTGTCTTTATAGTGAAGCGGGCCTTGAGCATTGTGAGCTCTCCACTGGGAGAAGTCCCATTTAAAAAAAATCTCCCTGGCATAAAAATGAATCGGATCCTGTCACATGAATGGCCTGCATTTACTATTCTTTTCACTTGCCTTGAAGTCGTTCATTTTCTCAGTTGACTTGTGCCTCTTCCCTGGTTGTCAGCAGGAACTGGGTAACAAGAACTTGCTGGAAACAGAGTATTAAATAAATAAACAAACACGCACATAAAGAACTGCTGACTCAGCAGATGCAGTGTTACACCCATGATGTAAAACTCTCAAACAACAAATGCGACTCCTGAACATCTCATGATTCGCATCACAAACAGCAAGGGAGGAAAGTGAAAGCGGATTTTGACCAGTGCTGATGAATTTGGAACAGCACTGGATTTTGAGATCGTAAGAAGTTGAGAACGGGCCCGGGTTGAATTCTTGGTCTGTCTGAGCAGCAGATGTTCTTCCTGTAACCGTTGCAGCATTAAGCACTGCATCCATCATCTGTAAAAAGGACTACCCTGATAGCAAGGACCACTCCACTATAGCCAAGAAAATCAGTCAGCATCTCGGCTCTAGGATATTGAAAAAGTTTGGGAAGTTTGGGAGAAGGCTTCTCTGCTCCCAAGCTCCCGACAGCTCTACGTGCGATACCAGGGCAGTTTATTTCATCTGGGAGACAGGGAGAACACGTGCTGCCTAGACTTTGAAGCTCTTAGAAAAGGTAACAGTTCATACCCGCCACGTTGGGCTTGCCCCAGGTATGAGGCATCTCCCCCAGGGAGGTGGAGCAAAACAGAATAGGGCAGAGGCAGAAACACCAGGAGTAACCTAATGGATGTTTTGGTGGGAAGAAGGGGAGATTAATTAAGGGAAAAATCTGCTGGCCATTGAGTGTCCTGGGGCAATTATTGGGACACTGAAGCAGTGAGTTTCCGTGTGGCTTTAAGACATCTGCCCTAAGGAAGCATTTGCAATTGAAACTGCATCCTCCTCTTCTTAACTCTCCGATTCCCATGGGCCAGCGGTTGCCTTGCTAAATGAAATGCTTCTTCAGGGAGACCCGGTGGCCCCAGGGATTGGTAATGCAATATAGCGCCTTTCATCTCTCACCCATGAACCCAAGTCAAACAGAGTTTGGTAAATGGCCAATAACCCTTACCATCTCCGGGGCTGTTTGGTGACCTGTGCGAAATGAGGAGGGTCATCTCTGTGTCTGTTTACTAGAAGGCAAGTGTCAACTTCACCATAAAAAGAGACACGGTTACTACTCATTATCACCCAATTTAACATTCTTAAGCCAAGAGAATGAGCCCGGAAAAGTCAGCCATCTTCTTACCCAACCACGGTGGTCCCAGTACATCAGGGCTTGAAGTACATTAATGAGGACAGTTGCATTGTGGCAAACCAGGCTGTGCCTCTCCTGCAGACGAGAAATCCAAGTCTGAACTGCTCACGGCGGCACGTGATTGCGGTTCTCCCCAAGTCTACGTGGAAATGCCCAGGAGGAATGGTTCCATTTTTAGGTGCAGCAGGCACTGAGGCGTGGTTATGAAGTTACAGAAAGCTGCAGACTTCTGCAAATCTGCATTTAGGGTCTTAAGTAGACACAGGCAACCTGAAGAGGGACACAGCATCCAGCAGTGATAGCGTTAATGTGCTGAGAAAGCCTTCACTGGAAGGCTCTGTTCGCTCACCCGTCATGAATATAGTCTTCTGATTACCAAAATAGCTGTATCTGGAAGGGTTGAAGGCCAGAAGCTCACTGCGGTACCCATTCTTGCCCTGTGAACTGCACATTTTAAGGTCAGACCCTTAGCATCAGGAACCTGTTAGAAGAAAGAGGAATCACTTTAAAAGTTGTTGCCAAGCTGGGGGTTGCCCTGGAAGGTCCGAGAGGGGAAGGGGAAGGGCAGGGGCAGATAAACACTTGGCCACATGAAAAATCAGCTGCCCCTAGATTTCAATAGATCTGCATAAACCTCCGAAACCCACCCCAAACTCCAGAACAGCTTGTTCTCACTCACAAAGTTTCTAGTCACCACTATCATTTTCTAGCCCTTCTCTGCCATAGCAGCGATAACATTCTCGCTGTCAACTCCGAGTTACTGTTTAATCCCTACTATCTCGATTAATTGCATTAAGTCAGTATACCTGTGTTAATTAAACAGAAGATGGCAGAGGCAGCTTTTACTTCTTATTCTTTTGTGTAGATCATTTCCCAGAGCTTCACAGGTTGTGGAAAAATAACAATACAGACACACCACACATATTTCAGCTCAGCTGATAAAGCTATTTGACTCATACAGTGGCCCGTGATTTTTTTCGCCTATCACAGTATAGGCTTAATTACCGTGCTGCTGCTGCATGGCAGCTCCCTTAGCATTTTTTTTTTTTTATTCGTATTATTTGCAAGTCGTAATCATGTTTTCCTGTCATCCCCGAGCAATGTGCGTGCGTGCATACAGGCAAATGCCAAGCCTGAACGGAAATTTGATGCGTGTCCATGAATTGGAGTTTTCAAACTTTGGCTGAAGATTAGTACATGTAAACATAGCTCTGCCCCCTTCATCTTGGATAATTGGTCACAAATGCTACTTGACACTTCTCAAATCAGACACTTTACATACTTCTGAGCATAGCTGAACTTTTTTGGCAGGAATTAATTTGCTTTGCAACTCAGCCACTCATTCCTGGCCCGATCCCTACTCCAGTGATTTCAGTGCAATGTTCTGCCAGTGCGAGAAGCGCAGAGGCAGGACCAGATCTGTTTGCTCGCGTTGACGAGCCCGGCTTCGTTAACTCCCTCCGAAATACAATTACTGCAGCTAATGTTCCGCCCTTCGCCAGCCTTGATCAACAGCGGGGTTTTCATCTTCAGGTCCCTCTCTCTATTCCAGTTACCGCACAAGTTACGTTGCATCAGGGGACAGCTCAGAAAAACAAAGCAGCCAAATCGTAGTATCACCAGAAAATGCAACTTCTGACACACCAGGACCCTTCCACAGCAGCATCAGCCTTATGGGCGGTGGCTACAGACGCCATCCGCCCCCGAAGAGATGGTCTCAGTTTTCTCCTACCTCTCCTGCAAACGGCGCACGCCACAGCAGAGAAGGGGAATCCGTCCATTTCTGAAGTGCTGCTGAAGTTTGAAGTGGCTACAGAATTTCATGCTACTAAACAGCCTCCTGTTTGCTCTGACATTGCGGCGTGTTTACTCACCGTGCACCAGGACTGCAAGAGCTGAGCAGACCATATGCTCGCTTCGAAGGGCTGCCAGGTCTCAGGGAGCATTACGGTGCCCGTTCCAGGAGGAGTCTGGGGCAAGAACACATTCCATAAAAACCTACTAGGAATAATGTATTTTATCTGGCGATTTATTTCTGTTCAGCCTCTGGACTAAATGGCAGTTTATCAGCGTATCCGTGTACATCTATGAATAACCAATGGAAAATATCATTCACCCTGTATTCACTGGGATGTTGATAAGCTGCAGCATATTAAAAATATTTGTCAGTTTGTTCTTTTCAGCTCTCAAGTGGGATGTGCACCAGCATGCCCTCCTCGTGCTGGCTGCTTCATCCAGAAAATAGAAAGAAAATGGTGAAAGAACGTCAGTTCTAGAAGAGGGCAAAGGTTCACACGGGTTATTTCAGCATTACTGTCTTGCTCATCGCCAACACTGAATCTGTAAATTAGACTGAGCTCCTACCTGCAGAAGCAAAGGATGAAACTTTGCGCTGTGCTTCAGGTAGAGACCATGAGAGGAGCAAACGGCTGGTCATGCGCTCACCTTGGCTTGGTTCTCAGGGCTTCGTACACTTCACAGGATTGACGAGGAGGAGGCAGGACAGGAGCGGGTCATGCGGTGTTCCTCCAGCCTCTGGTACCCTGTGCTGTGACTGAGAGCTGAACCACCGTACAGGGACAGTGAGAGAACCAGTTGCATCAACCGTCTCTCTGTGCCCTTGGTTCCCCACTCTTTCCAATCATGGTCTTGTGAGGGTTCATCCCTGGAAAAGAATCACAGAATCGCAGAAGGGTAGCTGGTGTTACAAGAGAGACGGCAGATTCACAGCAGAGAAGCAAATGTCCCTGTTTCCCCTGAATTTGCCATGCAATAATGCAAGAGAAGACATTGCATGCTTCTCTGTCTTGGGTTTTCATAGATTCTTACCTTAAATTAAACAGATGGAGACGTATCTCGCTTCCTCCTGTTTAACTCTGATGTTGGAACCATTGTGGGAGCGGTGGGTATGATATTTATAGGTGAACAAGGCATCAGTTGGCAAAGAGATGCAACATAGCTCTAAAGACTGAGCTAAGGAGGAGGCTTAGTTTCCATTGCTGTTATATATCACTATATAAATTTCGCTTTCAGGTCCTAGACATTTTAAAATAACATGTCTAGTGTTAGAATAGACGAGTATCAGAAAAAGTGAATTACAGGTTACAGGCTTCTAGTATTTGCGGTAAAAGAACTATTATCGTAATTACACCTATAGAGTACTCATTTATGTTGTTATTAGGGGAAAAGGATGGTAGAATTAGGATGTATGGAAAGAAAGTCTTGCAGAAAGGGAGACAAATAATTTAGCTGGGACAAAGAACTATGATGGCTGCTCAACACACTTCTGTTTTCAGCACGTGAGCTCACCGTGTGTGTGTGGATCTGCAATGTCCGGTGATTTAGGAAAAACCGCTGTAGATCACTGATATCTGGTAGAAACGGGGACAAACCACAGCCCACAGAAAGGCCTGACCTCAAAAATGCACAGACTGGGAGCTGGGTGCCCTTTTGTACCACTGAACATCTCCATAGTCCTTGCTAGGTGAGGATGGAAATTGGCCAAATGATTCCGTGAGCTCAATATTTTGCAGACAAAAATCCTTTCCCACCACCAAAACAAAACAAAAAAAAAAAAATCAAACCCAGACTCTTGAACATTTGAAATGAGACTAAAATTATAAAAAATACATACTTTTTTCAGCGTGAAGGTGAACCTCCATTTTGAATCATTATTTTGTGGTTGGGACTAACTGGCCATTATTAGTACATAGCTACACACTGTTGTAAATCCACTGCGTTGCCTCCTGGACGTCATTACTGAAAGTAAGTGAACTGTTGCTTCAAGTGGCTAAAGATTTACTTGCTTAATGCCTGGTGTCATCAACAAATTCAGGCTGGCAATGACATCCTACTTGTCTAAGCTAATATACAGCTTTGCACTCTCCTTGTTTTTCTTCCCATTCAAACTTCTGGCTTAGTGTTAAAATCTACCACGAACCAGCGTTACAGCTGAGGTGAATGAAGTGATGAATGAAGGCACAGTTTGCGTGTAGATAATTGGAAGTCCGGTTGAGTAGATTGCATTATTTAATGTATCATTGTTATGTTTGTATTTGAAAAGCATCTAAACAATACTATTTCTCCTACAACTCCATCTCTTTGGTGCCCTGACACCGGGGATGAATTGTGTTGCGCGTTTTGGTAGAGATTGTTTTCCAAAAAATGATGGAACCACTTGGAGCTTAAATCATTGCTGTAAAAAGTTAGTAAGTTGTCCCTACCTTAGAAAACTCTTGAGTCAGGAGTAGAACTCCTTGGTTGGCTGTGCTGCAAGAAACAGGATGATATTTAATTATGACAATTCAAACTCACCTGGTTTCTCCAAGTGCAGACTATATTGATTCGCACTACTAATACGGAAAAGGTGGAATTAAAAAGCTGGTTTATTTAGAAACTTACTTATTCCTTAAAATGTCTGTTCAGCTCATTTTTAAATTTGATTTCTTATCCCAGGTGATTTACCCTGCATTTCTGAATCTCAAGAACTGTTTCTGCACGATAACAGCTGATCGAAGTACCCGCATAGTTCGGTCGTTTTGATTGTAAGATTTTTGTTTGTTGTTTTCTTGGACAAAGGTGTTTGCAAAAGAGAGACTCAGAGCACCAGAGACAGAATTACGGACCATGATTAGTGTACGAGACTTAATATTAGTGTAGGACCACAGTCTGTAAGATCAGTGGCAAATGAATTCAGCTTTCAGGCAGAATCAATGTCTTGTTCTGAAAAAACAGTAAGGAAAATCCGTGCCAGTGTTTCAGCATGACAAATGAACTTAAGCAAGTTGAAGATAATCATGATTATTTAATATTCCACAGCTTTACAACTCGCTACTCTATGGACAAAAGATCAGAAGGCTGCTGAGTCCAAAGTTTTGAAGCTTTGGGTCAATATGCTTCTCATGTCTTCAGCATTTAGTTTAATTTAGGAGGAAACAGTTCTGAGCTAAGATAAGATCTCAAACAAAATTGACGTGGACTCACAACATGGCCTAACATAACAATTTAATCTATCCTGTTCTTCCCCTGAAAGAAGGCTTAATAACTGTGGTATGATTTCACCTGCTGCTTCTAACATTTGCTCATTCTTTTTTCCTGAGCAAATTTGGATTATCAGATGGCGAGCAGCTTTGTTCATGGTAGACGAACTTGAATTCATTTAGAATTAATAACAATGGGTTCAATCCTGGATTCAATGGCAGTCTTAATGAATGGAGTCTTTGGAAGACAAATATTTGTTTGTGTTGAAGAGAAATAATTAATTCTCAATTTTCCTGGCTATCAGGTGATTACAGCACATATCACAAAATGTTTTCCCTGCGTACCCAGCCTTGGGTGTGCTAACTGCAGGAACATTCCCCAGGCCCTGGCATTGCAGATACAGGCCATTTTTTTGACCTTGTTATTTCAAAATCTGAAGTTTCACAACGAATTATTTGGTGTGAGGAAAAACGTGACTCTTACTCACAGCGTTATCTCAGCCCCTCTTGGTGATCTGGTGCTGGGGGGTAAGGAGAGGGAGAGGTCCACGTCGCTGCGATCCATCAGCGGTCGTAGGTCGAGACAGGACTACTCAGATGGAGGAATCCAGCCTGGATCTGGATTTTGGCCCAATCCTCATCATTGTCTTAAACGTGGGCATCTTCCAAATTCCTGTGGGAAATCCCGCTTTCTTTAGTACTTTCCCTGTCTCTTGGGAAGCAACGGAGCTCACACCACCGCCGTGCCCATCCAGGGAGGAGCTGAGCTGCGCTGCCCAAAACTGAGTACCCGCTGACCTCAGTAAAAATTAGCAGACTTCAGTAAATTTACCCTGCAGGCAATTTTACCCTGGAAAACAACATCACCCACGTTGCTAGAGTTTAGGACAACAAATTAGAGCTTTTCATACGCACTAGAAGCTTTTTCTTTCCCCCCCCCCTATTTTTCTCTTCCCCCCTGCTCCCCCCCTCTCCCCCCCCAGTAATATCCAGTTGCTTAATTCCATTTGAAATCACCCGGGGTAGGCACCTAAATAATCTTGTCCTTCATGTCTGTCAACATCTTGAGGCACCTAACCACCTTTAGAGATGTGGTGTGAAAGCTTGTGAACGATGCAATCGAGGAGGGAAACAAAAGCCAAGTATCCCTATTTGCTGCCCAAGAATCCACAAAGAATGCTGCTTCAGCTCTGCTCTGATTTCTAATTAGATTATGAGTGATGTAGGACTCTGAAGCCAAGCTGGAGTTTGTGCTAGCACTTTGCACGTATGAATGACAAAGGGACACCACTTTCATATTGATTTAAGCAAGCCAGTGGAAGAATGTTTAAACATCAAGTGCTTGATGCCCCAGTTTGCCAGAGCACCTGGAAATATCAAATTAATTCCAGGTGTTCTGCCATTAAGACGGGCGTGCTGCTTTTACAGCCACACACACAAAATGTGGCTCCCAGTTCCACAAATAAAAACTGAGTGGTTTCTGCTCCTAATGCCTCGATAATTCTGACATATTGCAAGTTCTGGAAAGAATTTTAATCTACATAGCTTTTTTTTTTTTAAAATGGGGAGGGGAGCGAGGGGGGAGGGATTTTAAATATGCTGCATACAATTTGTGATGGTCATCTCTAAAATGCAGCTCCATTATCCTTTTCCATTTGGAATGAATGAGGCTAATTAATTTCAGGCCATACTTGATGAGGTCAGCACCATACGAAGGGTGCGTGCTAGACATTGCTAATCTCTTTCAGCTGAGAGTGATGAATTAAAGATGAAGCATTCCTTTGCAGGCCTAATTTAGAATGTATATCAAAAACCTACAGCAAATAATACTATACCCTACAACAAAGGAAAACTTGTTCTCTCAGGCTCCCATGTAGGGTTGATTTTAAAGGCATTTTCATTTCACTTTGGAATTCCAGCTGTGGATGGGTGAAACAGTTCAGAAAATTCAAGCTTTCTCTCTTTCTATTGCTTTTATGGACAAAAGTAGGCGAGGGGGGGTGGGCTAAGGGGAGAGAGAAGCTGGTCGGTGTTTGATCCTGTATATATTGTGATTCTGACTGTACGCTCGACGTTTAGGAAAGCTGCCAGGGTCTTGTGCTCCCCAAGTACCTGTGACGTGACACACACCCCCCACGGCGCCCTCGGAAATTTTACTGTTGGGGTTTTCTTAAGTCTAAAGGGAAAAAGCCATCAAGCATCCCGTTTTGCTCAGCATCGTCTCGAGGATGTTTTGCTGGACGTTGCAGGGAAGCGGGATGGGTCCGGCAGTTCTGCTGGGTCAGCCGATGAGGACACGGGAGCTTCCAAGCCCACACGGAGCTGTATTTCTCCGGATGCTTTTGCGAGGAAAAAAAACCAGCTCCCTGTGCAAAAAGGTTCTGTCGTATCTAGGAGCACGGGTGGCAACGTCTAACAGAAAAAGTCACTGCAAAAGCAACCACGCCGGCTCTGGAAGCAGGACAAATTGCTACAGAGCTCTCAAATTTGCTGCTCTTGGGGCTTAGCCAAGCTTTGCCACCTTTCCCTTAGGCAAAGCCCCCCCATAAAGTCCATGGGGGTTTCCCCCCAGGTGAGGGACTGCGGGATTTGGCCCCGTGGGCAGCAAGAAATTAACCTTAATTGTCACTTCGGTAAAACAAGGACTATGAAATCCTAATCCAGCCGCAGAAGGGAGGCCGAAAACAATAGACCACCGGCTTCCCCACCACTTTGCTTTGTAATACCTGGCAGTTTCTTGAAATTCTTGACAGGTTGCTGCAGCGAGTCGAAGTTCCCAACTGGTGGCCATAAGCGGCTGCCGTCTTTGTATCCCAGTAGTCCTCATTAGAACAAAGCTGCTTCGAATTAAATCCAATCTACATGCCGAATCAATCTTTCAACCCTTTGATTGCTTCTGAAAATATTTATATTTCTTAATAATGCACATTTTGTCCCACAGCCTGTGATTAAACCCAGACAAGGTCCGGAGAAGCCTGAAGTATATGTGGAAGGGGTTATTTTGGACAGGAAAAGAAAGATAAAGAACACAGGTTTTTCCTATTGTGAAACCATTAGAGTGTATAAATCTAGCAATTGCCGTTGTATAAGCATCAGAGTGGGGTTGTAATAAATACAGATTGGAGTATTATAGTAACCAAATGGAGTTTATGGATTATGTTCACTAGTTCATATTTCTCAGCTACTACAATCTAACTAGCATCGTGCTGCACTCGGCTCTATTAATATTCCCTATTAATATTCTCTTTATGTGTTTGTGGGGAGGGAAAAAAAAAAGTTAGGAATCAGCTGCTGCTCTGCATAAAACAAACAAGTTTAAAGAATCATGCCCTCCAAAGAAAAAAAAAAATAAAATAAACAAGGGGATGCTGTAAAGCGACAGAGTTAGAAGGGCACGGGCTGGGGCTGGCTGAAATCGGCTCCGTTCTGCTTAAAGTTAATAACTTCCATCTGAGTGAGAATCTGGCCCTAATGCAGGGCATTTGCTGCGTGAAAATTAGGATGTAAAAGCGAAGACAGTAACTGCTACTATCCCTTAGCCGGGTAGATTTCTAAGGTGGTAAATAATAAGCTTTGGCTGGAGATGAGAAACACACAAAGGCTTTGAAGCTGCGCTTTTGTGGTAAATATCAGTGTATTATTCCCTCCTCAAAAAGTAGCATACATCACAGGTAAGATATGTGGAGATGAAGGGAAGGATACATTCCTTGGCTGAGAAGTAGCCCAGGTAGGGCCTGATCTTCCAGAGCGGGAATTTGCCGTCGATGAAGGTTGTAGCCGGGGCTGGGGACACAGATCAGATAAAGGCACCGTACCCGTCTCCCTCCCTACACATAAATGACTGCCCTTCTCTATAATAAAAGGGAAAAATTGACTTCAGAAAACACGCCATGATACATCTCCTTGGATAAAGTAGTAGAATTCCTGGGTGAGAGGGAAAGAAATCCTAGAAATTAAAAATACACAAGACTTGTTTAAAACCATTGTCATCATCAGCATCGCATGGTAAATACAGCTAATAGACTTTATCAGTGGGCTGGTAAATGCTTGGGATAGTTTTGCTTGTGACAGTTTCCCCTTTTATAAAGGACAGAAGGAAATATTTTCAGTTAAAAATATCATTCATTGATTCTTTCGTCACGTATTTCATTATATTAAGCCGCAATTTCCTAAATATGTTGCGGGGCAGGGGGGAGTGGTGTTATTATTATACGTATATCCTGAGTCTTGACAGCTATTTTGCATGAATACATGATTTGGATGCTCAGCCTTTAAGGTAGAGAGAAGGTTTCTTTATCATCACCAAAAATAAGGGGAGAGGAGCGATGAAAAAAAACCTCTCACAAATAGGGACGGATCCAAAATCGAATGACATGCATGAAAACCCGTTTTGGATCGGGTCCCCAGCAGAACATTATTGTGTATGACCGGTAGATTCTGAATATCTTCTATTGTTTGACAACCCTGATTTCACACTAAACTTGGAGTTTGTTTCCGAACAGAAGCTTTTTGTATAGAAACTTTAAATCATATCCCTTCGTGAACACACACGTACCATAGAGGATATTGTCTTATTAGAGAGTTTAAGCCTAAAGGTGTATGCCTATTTTTAAAAGAAATTTTCTGATTGTAGATAACTGCTCAATTTGATTTAGTGTCCAATGATAGTGATGGGGTTGATAACTGAGCATTCATCGGTAATTCATCTTGTGCTAGTAGAAATTTACAGCAAAGCAGTGCTTTCCCAACACTGACAAGTCCTATTAATCTTCTTCAGACACATTTCAATAGGTGTCTCCATCTGTGCCCAACATCTAAACACTCTGGCATCACTAGGGACTTGGAGACACCTTCATTTCAGGTTACACTAGTGAAAATGTGATACTAGATTGTACTCTATTTTTAACCTAATTCTCTCTTTTCATTCAATTAGCCTTTCTTGCCTGCATTTTTCTACTCATGTGTAACATCCTTTTCCCAGGAAGAGCTCAAAAATGAGATTTAGTTACTTAAAGAGACAGAATCTGCCAGGGCAAGAGCTACCGAGAGCGTAATACATAAAAGCATCAGAATAAAGCTCACGCATACAGCGTGGAGACGGAATTGCCAGCCGCAAAACACCTCCTGCATCGAATGCCCACGATATTCCCCTCCTGGTGCACCTCTTGCAGGAGTTGTTGGGTTAGGGCAAGTCTGAAACTCAACACCCCCCCCCTCCAGCTTTCCAAATTTTACAACAATTGCAGAGTATTTGGGGGTTGGAGACGCAGTCTGTACCAGCAGCACCTCTGTTTGTTCAGGCTGGACGGGGATCACCTCCGTACATCCCCGCTTCGCTTTACATATACGGCTAATGCACGAACAAACACAGCGCCGTCAAATTACAGCAATAACATTTATGGGTGGATTACGTTCCAGCTTCCTCGCTTGTGATGAAAAGCAAGTATATTGCAAAGCACATGGAAGAGGTAGGGTGCAAATGCGGGCGAATTTCCACTCGGAACCAAATGTTGTTTTTTCCCTTTCAAAGCTGCGATGAGTTTGCTAGCAGACGGGGCACAGCTTTAAAGCTTACTCATTCCAAAATGTGTGTTTGGGTTCCTTCCCCCCCCCCCCCCCCCGCCCCCCTCCTTCCTCCCATTTGTGTTCGTCTGGCGAGGAGGAGCGGATGCGCACCGTTTGGGCTCGAGGTGGCTCCGACTTGCTCTGAACTTTCTGCTGAAAAGAGCAAACCGGGAGCCGCGCGTCCGCTCCACGAACGGGGAGGCAGTTGCAAACTTTGTTGCTGCCTTTATGGAGTTCTCCTGCGAATCGCATTATAGATCTAAATGACCTTATTGTAGGTGGCAAGTTTAAATGTGCCATATTAATAACTTGTTATCCAAGACAAATTAAGTCCTTATGTGTCAAAAGCACTCTGCTCTGGATTACCTACAAGACAAGTATTTATTGAATAAACGTTGGATCCAATTTCATTTTAATGTGACTGACTGTATGCTTCAGTCCCTTAGAATGAGATAAAAACACTCAAACCTATAACTGTGTTGCAACATTACACCTAACTTGTCTATTTCTATTATTGTCTTTTTAATGTGGGATAGCAAAAATGGTTGGGGTTTTTAAGGAAGAATTATTATTATTGTTATTATTATTGTTGTTGTTGATGGTGATGTTGTTGTTGTTGTTGTTATTATTATTATTATTATTATTATTATTATTATTATTATTATGTTATGAAGCGCAAGGGGAGGGAGAGAGAGAGAAAAAAAGACTGGCATTCAGCCTAAAGAGAAATCATTGAAACAAATTAATCCTATGCCGTTTAAATTGACATGGTAATCCATCATCAGCAAAGGGAAACTCTGAAAGCAATCTAGAATCTGCAGTGTTCTTTCACTGGCCCTCAGGCACAAAGACAGATAGTAAAAGAGGAAGAGGGAGGGGAAAAAAAAAAAAAAAAAAGAAATCATAAAAGTTAGCAGCGCCTTAGCAAAGGGAAGGGCTGGAGAAAGCAGCTTTCACTTTTTCCTGCTTTCAACCTCCCAGTTCAGAAAGCGATGCTGATTAACCTTCAGCCGTTGCCTACTAACGTTTACTTCTGTACGTCAAATCCTCTTCGGCTGCTGAGATATGAGTAATTTCAAATCGCGCAGAGCCCCCATCCTATATAAACTCTACCGGTGAAAACTCTGCCAAACATCAACTTGGGCATTTCTGCTTACAGAGGGCCTTTTATTAGCCTAAACTTGATCGCTCCAAATGGTCAATAAATTCTATCTTCACAGCCCTGGAGAAAAGAGCCGTGCTATCCTTGGGAGTTTAATAGCCAGGATTTTCATAGAGCTGGCATGAAAAAAAATGGAGGGGGGTTGTTATTTAGGTTTGGCTTTGGGGTATTTTTTTTATTTGGTCTGTCCCCTGCGTTCTCAGCAGGGCTGTCCACTCTAATGTGTGTCTCCCAAGGGTTTTTCCAATCCAGTTTTAAATATCTAAAGCGATGAGGCTTCGTGCACCTTTAAAATTTTATTATGCTTATGGTCAGAGGAAAGCATAAACCTCTTGGGCCTTGAAAGCCCATTGCAATACAGCCATTATCCCGATAATGTCAACAGAGCTACAAAACTCTCTAGAAATAAACCTTTTAAGAACAGCTTTCTCTGCCTCATGTTTTCTTTTAAGGTCAGTGGCGCATCACTTTTTGGAAAGCGTTTCCCCTCTCTGGCCAGGTTTAGCAATCTGAAATAGAATGTATATTACTAAGTGAATAGGTTTAATTTTAGACGCTGAAAAAACAAACAGAAGAAGAGAGCTGGGGCAGGAATAATGCCTTTCAGTTAGAAACAGACATAGTAGAAAGAAAAAGTCAGAACTTTAGTGCCAGGGGCAAAGGGGTGAAAGGCTGGCTAATATGAACCATATCCAACATCTGCCCTATTTTAATTTAGCAGGGATAAAGTTTCTTCTTTTTTATTATTAAGAAAACTTCATGTGGCAGAGAAACCCATGAGCTGTGTTATCAAAACTGTTTTATTGTCACACTGAAACTTAGAACTATTAAGAGTTGGCGGGGCAAAGAGATAAAAACTCCCCTTCTCTCTCCTTTTATATTCTGTGACAAGCCTGGGCTCGGGTCCTGCTGTCTGGGATGTCCTTTTCATGTCTTTATGAAGTACTGCACTTGGGGCTGTAATATAAAGGGGAGGTTAATTGTTCAGGATGGGTCCAAATGATTGATTCTCCAGGTTTTAAAAAAAAAAAAAAAAAAAAAAAATTAAAAATAAATAAATAAACCTGAAGATTGAAAACAAAATACTGCTGCGAAGAGGTTCGCGGTAGTTGGCCCGGCAGATGAGTGATGGTGGTGGTGTACAACAAGTGTAAAGAAGGGCTGGGCTGGGGACCTGCGTGAGAAACGGCCCAAATTGCCAGGCTGGAACATAATCTCGCTCCACCTAAAGGTTTTCCACCTCGATAGTGCGAATTCTACTGTAAAATATAACAAAGTATATACTAAAACACGTGTGAGGAGCTGCAGGAGTAAAAGAGCAAATTGGTTTCTGACAAAAGAAGGATGAATACCTTTGGATAATCTGAAGTTAGAATTTGATTGAAAGCATAACATTCCTCTAAGCGTCAATATGCTTAGGATCCAAAATATGGTTATTTTATTACCAGTTAATACTTAGATCAAAGCGAAACACTGTAGCTGGAAGGGACGTTCTCTCTGGAAATAAAGTTGCATGTAATTATTTCCTATTAAAAACTAAAACTGGTCTTAGATTCAAAAATTTGTGCTTCCTTACATGAGATATAATGTAAGCTTGTCAAGAGAGAGCAGACGTGCCGTTTTTCACTGTTCGCTGGTATCCCTTTGCTTTAAAGTTTTCAGTTTAGCTTTAACCCTTTGAATGGGAAAAATTCGCATCCGATTTACCTCAGTCAAACACAGGGGAATGTTTGGGATAATATTGATTGATTTCTTAGAAATAGAAATTAGAATTTTATGCAAACTAGCACCATTTTAAATAAAGTCTCCAAACGTAAGGAGGTAAAATATAAAGAAAATGATACGGCGACTGATAGGCGGTTGAAACTTAAACCTTAAATTGCAAACAAGTATTTTACTATTGGATAGAACAGCCCATCTTAATTTCACTTGGGACACGGAGTTTAAAATACGCACTCAAAATATTTCCAAGAAAGCTGCAACCTTTCAGAGGAAAGAGATAAGGATGTATTGTAATTATGAGGTTATAAATATGCGATCTTTTTCTTTTCACCATCCCCTAAAGTGGTACGTAACGTTGTTCAGATGCAGTTATGTGTCTATCGGTCTGTCTCTATTCCCGTCCAGGGTTTTGGGTTTATTTCGCTTTTATTTCATTTTTTCCTTTTTTTTTTTTCCTGATAGTTCAATGCCTATTTATGTCACCTCTGAGGCAGGCCCTGGGAAAAAAAAGGGATCTATCTTTCTGTATTTATAAACTACAGCAGAATAAATAAGGAATGGTTCCTTTTTACAGCTGCTGGGCTAGTATTATAAGTAGCAGTATGAAACACATTATTCCAAGCTTCTGATTCTGCTAATTATTTTTGATCTGTCACTCAGAAATAAATAATAATAAAAAAAAACCTTTAAAGAGTTCATTAGGACTGCAGAAAGGAAGAGGAGTCAGCTATAAGGCAGCAATTATAATTTGGTTTTAACTTTTTTTATTTTTTGCTGACTCCTCAGCTATATTGTTTAGTGGAAGGATGGCTACAATATAATTCTGTATTAAGAGCTTGTTAAATAGGGAAGGAGCTGAGACGTTCAGCTGGGATATTGTTTGCTAGCTCAATTAGTATCCAAAGAATTTGAAAGTACAATAAATGTATCTGAAGATCGTATCTAAACATACTTACCAAAAAGTACCCACCTCTCTCAGCAGTTCACATATTTCTGCCTTCTGACTGGGAGAAGAAAAAAAAAAAAAAAAAAAAGGCAGTTCAGATGTATAGGTTAAGACTGGCGTATGGCAAGGTTTGTGTGAAATACAAAGAAACCTGTATTTCACTCAACAATTTCATTGCTTAAACATATAGTTTAGAAGCATCTTTCCCTTAAACATGTGGTTCAATAGCGTTTTCTTCAAAGGAACAATTCAATGTGTTAAAAGATTTAAGAACAAAGAATGTGCTGCAAAATGCAAATTCTTACAGTGTTATACTGTGTATGCAATTATGTATGTAGGCAGATAGATATAATTTGAGAGTTATTAACTTTCAACATCAATGATGTACTCTGAATCAATACAATGTAACTACCTATTAAAATATAAACCAGGTGTGTTACCAGGCAAATACAGTCTGAGAAGCTTTTCTGGATTCTTTTTTTCTTTCAAGATTACAGCTCTACTATGGACAAGAAGCTCAAGAGATTGCTGCTGGTCCTAGAGATGGAGGCTTGCTTTGCTTTTTGCAGTATCTGACGTTTCTAGAATGTTTCATTCCCTCCAGGTTTGAAAAAAAAGAAATGTCAGAAAAATTAAAAAAAAAAAAGAAAGAAAGAAAAGAAAAAAACCACGAACCTCTGAAATGGTGTAAAGGGAATGAATTGTCTCACAAATATCTCTATGTTTATGTACCTCCCGGTGCATGGGAAAGAGAAAAGTTCCATTTCCATTTTTCCTTTGGCTCAAGGGAGGGGAATGAAGGGAGCAGAAATCATTTTAAGCCTCCCCCCTCTCCACCGTCGGATCGACCCCCTCTTGCAAATCCCTTTCTTCTGCCCTCCCTCCCCCAAACGCAGAGCCTGGCGCAGTTAACCTTGGAGCAGCGCTGGGGAGGGAAGGGTTAATGAAACCAAGCTCTTTCCGACCTCCGGGGTCAGACTCTTCCTATCTGCAATCTAAGGAATTAGGTAAGGAGGTTATAAGATTATAGTGAAAGGAGTTATAGGCCCTCGTAGCCTCACACCTGAACATATTGGGCTAATCCACTGGGATTCTTAAAAATCGCTTCAGCTATGGAAAACTGTTAATTAGGCTGAGTCTATCCCGAGGTTTCCTGTTGCATTAGTGATCCAGCCGAGCTGCCTGCGCTCCATAGGCTCATATGAAACGCGCTTAATATGCCTATATTTCCCCCCCACACACACACCCCTTTTCTCCGCAACTAAAACCAGCATCAGCCACCGGCTTCGGGAGAAAGCGAAGTTTTGGGTGAAATTCAGCCCGAGAGATGACCAAAAGTCATTTCCCCACCCCCCACCCCCCCACCCTGGGTGCCCGGCAGGCTATTTGCAGCTGTTTCTAACTTCAGTGTTTGTTTACAGTAGCAAAATTAGCACTTGGAGGAGAAGTGAAAAGCTGTTTTCACATCGGGTTTACTTCTCCGTTCCTGGCTTTAGATGTCTTCCCTCCCTCCCAGCAATCAGCATCATTTAAAGCGCGGCTCAAACTTTCTCTCGCCCCTTTGACTTAGTTCTCTGCAGTCGCATCCTATTTTCTGCTGGAGAAAAAATACCCAGAGAGGAGGCAGCGTTTGAGCACGGCCCAAACATCACTGATTCGAGGCAAAAGAAAGGAAAAAAAAAAAAAAAAAAAAAATCCCGAGCACCCCTAAAGAATGTATTTTAACGTCGCTGGGCAGAGCACTGCCCTGGTCCCAGCTCTCTGCCCTTTGGCACTTAGGCATTTGCTTGTCTCCAGCAAAGCTCTCCTTAATCCGCCGAGACACCCCAGGGCTGTACCTGAGCCACGGCCGAAGCGCTCCCTATGACCGACACAATCCTGCAGCAGCAGCAGCTCCCCAACTTCGACACTTAAAAACACGGCTTGGTTTTAGCCATTTTGTCATTTGCAGAAACGCTGATTTTTATTTTTATGTCATTTGTGGTCACCCTCGAACGGCAGTAATCTGTAGATTACATATTACGAGCCTTGTCATTACGTGGATAAAATGAGGTGGTTAAACGCTAAAATCCATTTTACTCACCACATTTGCTTGGGGGTGGGGGGGAAGGAGGAGAGGGGAGAACAAACTTGTAGGAGAAGGATTTAAACCCCTCGCATCTGAACTGGCTGTGCCCTCGCTTCTGCTGCTAGAAACCTCCCTGCCTGGTGGGCACCCGGGGCTGGAGACCTCTCAACTCCACCTCGAAGCCAGGCGCCCGTTTCCTCCAGCCCTCGCCTTCCCCTCGCTCCTGGGTCTTTTGTCCCCATTTTCGTGGTCTCTCAGCATTGCTCTACAGAGGCGACTTTTTCTCTGCCTCTCCTGGATTTGCTCTGTAGCATTTCGAGGCTCCTACTCGCCTGCTCTCCCCCCGTTTGCCTCTTTCGTCTGTGTCCCTGATCCCTCTCCAGCTGATGTGATTCTTTAGAAATGTGGGTCTTATCCCGTCCCTACCTTTGCCGGGTCTGATTAGATATTATTTTTTCATTGGCTCTGCTACAATGGGTTCCTCCCTTTAATCTCTCCATATTTTTTCCCCCTCCCGGTATAACCAAATCCATGAAATTCACAGCCTCTCTCTTTGACACGACTGGCTCGTCTAATCACTCCATATCGATTTCCCTAACTCTTTTCATCCAGCTGAAGACACATCTTAAAACACTCCAAGCCAGAGTGTGCTCTTTGCTTTATACACACTAATAAAATGATTTACCCTTCTCTCTCTGCTCTCCTCACAGGAGAAAATCGTTCAAGTCCCGGCTATTTGTGTGTGATCAGTAAATATTTAGTGTGGCGACATCTTCAGCTCCTCTCCTGATCAATACACAACCCAACAGGAGGTGGACTATTGTCCGGGTAGTGACTTGCTGAGATCTCCTTTAGATGAATTCTTTGCCCCCCATACAGTCTGTTATGATTTATCCTCGAAGGTAACCAGTAAAGAGAAATCGAGGCTTTAAAAACGTCTGTTTCTAACCTGCTTACCGTGACATTAAAGCACCTAAGCAAGGAATGGCTTATTTTTCCCCGTCTCCCATCTCCCTTTGATGGGCTAACAATTCCAAAGCGCTGGTGGAAAATGAGTATCACGCCGGGCAGCCGGCTCACGGTTGCTCCGCATCCCTTCACCCCCCTGTCCCCTCTTCCCCGGCCCCTCCAGCAAAACCCTGTCCTGCCTCTGCGGTGCAATGTCGCGATAAAGGGGCGACTGCCCGGTCCCACTCTGCAGCATCTGCGGGCGCTGGACCCGCTCCCACAGCTCTGCCTCGGCGGGTGGGTGACGAAGTGCCCAGGGATGGAGGGTGCCCCAGCAACTTCCAGCCCACCTCCCTCCTCCTCCTCCTCATCATCATCGCATCCCGCAGCTCTGCCTGCCCCAGGATCAGGCTGAGGCAGGGCTGGGGGCTGATGGCTTTTTTTGTTTGTTTGTCTGTTTAGGGTGGTTTGGTTTTTCGCTTTTGTTATTTTTTTTTGAACGACGTGGAAAATCTGCAGTGAAGAAAAAATAAAATAATAATAATGGAAATGGGGAAGAGCTTAAAGCCCGGTTCCTGTGGTTAACCGTACACGAGAGCTTTCCCAGGGTGATAAAACGGACAGAAAGAGAAGTTCGTCTGTGTGTATGTGTATGTTATGTCCTGATCTGTTATTTCACTCCTGGGAAAGCCTATGCCTCGAATAGGAAATATTTCCACTTGTAATTACCCCAGGACTGTACGCTGTGTGCCCGCCGCTGGAGCTGCCTGTGCAGCACACCCAGGCGAGACAGCTACGCCTGGTGTGCGTGTGTCTGCCTTTGATGCAGGGCTGGGTGCCTATACACAATAGATACACAGTTATATCTGTAATGTGCGGGGGGGGGGGGCAGGGGGGGTGTGCTCACTCACACCCTGTGCTGCAGCCTGCGGAAGTGCCCAGCGATTTATTTTATTTCCGTGTGTGTGTGTGTGTGTGTGTGTGTGTGCATTCGCACACAACCTATAGGTCGCAGGCGTTTCTCTCTGTAAATGTACATTACGTGCCGCATAAATATATGGCCGGGTATTATACGTGTATTATGGATGTGCGAGTCTTATTCAAACCTAAAGCCAGCTACATCCACCTGTTAACTTTGTTTAGAAACCACTTTCACTAATGGCTTTTCGCTAACTTATTCAGTCCGTTACTCGAGTATAGGAGGCAATGGAGGGGAAAAATCCATATGAAACCCTGCTTACAGCCTCCCTTCGAGAGGACACTTTACACACCTTGCCTAGACAGGGCTCCTATAGAGCGCTTATCTCTCGAATATATCTTTATACTAATGCATACTTAATTGGTCTGTCCTGACTGTCCATATAAAACAATTTAATTAGGGTGCTTTCTGCTTTGGGAAGAAAGAAAAAAAATCTGCCCAGCATTTATTGTATTTAGCACCAATACAGGCAGAAAATGTTGCACAAGTTTTTGGTTGAAAGAGCACCTATGTGTCCATTGAAGGGCGTTGATCCGAAAAGACAGAGAGGACAAGTAAAATCGATTTGAAGCGACCCTCTCTGTCCCTTTCACACCATTCAGACACTCCATTCCTTCTAAGACAAAGACCCAGCGCCTTGGGAATGCTGGCAAGGGGGGAAAAAAGGAGGAAAAAAAAAAAAAAGAAAAAAAAAAAAGGGCTTCAATCCCCCCAAGCAAAAGGGAGAACTCTGAAATTCCTTCATATTGCTGTTATTTACCCCCCAAGATATGTTCAGCTCCAGGATTTTCTTCAATTCGGCGTCTAACATTGCTGCTGCGAGGAATGTCCCTGGAAGGGGAGGAGGTAATTATGGCTATTAGTGCTGCGAGCCCAGCCTCAACCTTGGTCACTCGCAGGCTTTTAGGGTTAAAATAGCCCTCACCTCTGACCCCTGCGGAGCAAAGTTGTAGCTATCGCCACAAGTTGGGCCAAAGTTTTCAAATCCAGGGCTGGGCAACACCGGAGGGGGGAAACTTCTCCCTGGAATTATTTTTGGTTGGGATTTAAATCATCCTTAGTCTATTTAATTGCCTTTCCCTCCTCCTTTTGCCAAACAATCCCAGTCGGGGAGGTTGGGGGGGCATCTCGAAATGCCCTGCTCCCACTACCTTTCCCACTGATCTCTCCATTTAGGTTTAATTTGGCAGTTTGTTTTCAAGCATGAAAATGGTTATCATCAAACTGAATTACTAGGTCATCCTTTCATCCACGGATCTCAGGAATAAACGGGGGGGTGGGGGGGGGAGGCAGGGGTCTTCCCCCTTTAGGCTTTCCCCACCACGACCCGTTCAGCTTTAAAGAAAAGGAGCTTTTGGAAAAGGAGAGAAAGGACAAAAAGCTGGAATTTGTCTCCTATGCTTTCTGCGCACCTTCACGATCCTCCTCGGCAAAGGGGGGATTTTGGAGCTGGGGGGGGGGAGGGGGCACAAAGTGAGGAGGAGAGAGAGCCCACAGATGCAAATACCCCTCTGGCAATAATAAAAATTCATTCAAGTGGGCTCTGTCTCCATCTTCCATGTACTGATTAGACTTAACAAGAGTGGAAACTTGTGTAGACCATATTTATGGTATTAACGAGCAGTTAAAAGATTTATCCTTCTTCTGATCAATATTGTTCGTGCCCGGCCCCCCCCCGCCGCTCCCCGCCCCGGCCCTCCCCGAAGGCTGCAATGACAATCGCCTTCATACTTTTTCATCACTGATCGAGGTGGCAAAACCCTTTTGTAATTTTCATTAGCCCAGTAAACATGCAATTAACATGCAGCACTGTGGTTAACTTAATTCCTGTTTTAAGGCAAGGACAAGCAAGAAATGGAAGAGCGTTTGTTCCATTTGTCAAGTATGACACACTTCTTACCCTAACAGTTTCTTAAAATAAAAGCTCGGCTCCCCACCACCACGACCACCACCCCTCTTTCCAGAAACCCCCCACACTGATACACACACACACACAAAAAGGAGCAGGAATCCATTAGTTGGAGAGTATTCTCCTGCCAAAGGCGGTATAATGTATTCCAAATTTTCCCAAGCCCTCACTGTACTGGGGTCCCGTCCCCGTCCCCCCCCGCCCCCCGGGGAAGGGGGCTGACGAGCTGATATTTCTCGTGGGTGAAGCACTCAGCCTCCTCCTAACCGTATTATTTTATTTTTTTTTTAATAAAATAAAACTAAACGTGCTTCCCATGTCTAAAAGTTGCCATGTTTGTGAAGGGGGTGGGGAAAAATGTCTCCAAGGGTTTCAATTAGCAACAAATGATTATTGCAACGGATTTTTGGTAATGAAAAAATGTGGAGTACCTCTTTGGAGCCGGGATCTCAGGGGCAGTGAAAGAGAGAGAGAGGGGGAGAGGGAGAGAAGGAGAGAGAAAGAAAGAGATTGCTGATTAGCTCGGATTCTTTCCCAACTTGCTTTAGCGTGTGCTTGCGTTCCCTGCCGACCCTACACAGGACACTATATATTTTTTCCCCTTCGGTGCATGTGTTGATAGTTCAGCCTCTAGTTGTTTGCGGTTGGATTTTTTTTTTTCCTTTTCTTTTTTTTTTTTTTTTCCCTTGCCGGGGAGAGGGGAGGGGGAAAAGGGGGGAGGGGGGGGGGGAGCTGAAATCGGTCGCATCCATCCTACCCCCTCAGTCATTAAGTTAGGAGATTTCCCTCTCTTATTTTTTTTTTTCTCCCCAATTGGAAGGGTGGGTTATGAACAATTTTTCTTTCTTTTTTTTTTTTTTTTTTTTTTAAGTCTCGCCTTTCCAGCTCCAAACAAGGTGTAGCGAGACGCTCTTCCTTCTAAGGAATGAAATGAGAGACAAGGATCACTCAAAGACATCTCCTACCTTGGGCTTGGGGATTTTTTCTTAAAGGCGAGGCGCACATTCCTAAGCAGCTATGTACAAAGCCCCCCCTGAAATCTTGTCTGTGTAAAGTTAGAGTGTGTTCAGGATTTTTTTTTCCTCTCTCCCAAGGCTGATCGCTAATAATACATCGAAAGCACTTCCCTTTAGGTTGTGGGAAATCTATTCCCTTCACCTTGCCTCCTTTTTTTTCCCCCTGAAGGCTGTAACTTTACTTTTTTTTTTTCTCTCTCTCTCTTTTTTTTTTTTTTATCAGTTTGCACAATCGCTTAGATAAACACCAAGAAGGAGACTTCTCTTTAATTACCCAAGGCACATCTTTCTGGGGGGCAAACAGCGGTCTGATTATTTTTTTTTTGTTTGTTTGTTTCACCTGCCAAACTAAAGGAGAGGTAGAAAAAGGAAGATGCAAGCGATTTGGGACCTTGAACAAGGCAAATATGGTTTTGGTATGTTTACTTATAGTTTTTTTTCTTCTTCTTTTACACTTTTTTCGGGCAATGTGTTGTGATTCTTGTGTTTCTCTTTTAAGGAAAACAAAAAATCCAAAAAAGCAAATGTTAGCTAACGTACGTCTTAAACGATCGTTTCTAAGGTTACGTGGGTTGCTCTAAGGAGGGGAAGAGGGGAGGGGGGGAGACCCAAGTATGTGTAATTGCAGCACCATCAGTTTAGCACGTCCTTTAGCTAAATAAAGCAAGCAGCAAACAAACAAACAAGCCAGCAAAACCCCAACGACCGGAATCGGCTTCCAGGTCCGAGGTGGGGAGGCAAAACGCCTCAAAGTCATTTCCAAAGCAGCGTCCAGGAGCAGAGCCCGGTCGCAGCCTCCCCTGCCTGGGCTCCGGGCTGCTGGGGGGGGGGCAGCGGCGGACTGACCTGGTGGGGAGGGAGGGGGTGGCCGGGGGGGGGGGGAACAAGTCTCTTAACTTAAGTGATAGGTATTAAACTACACGGAATTGTGTCGCCGTGTGCAGCTGGCAGCATTTATTTCGGGGCGGGGGGGGGGGGGTGTAGAAAAAAAAGAAAAGAAGAAAAAAAAGAAAAAGAGGTCGGTGGTGAAGGTATAGCGCCGAGATCCCCTCTCCCCCTCCGGTCCCTTCTCTGGCTAAGCAAGTACAATGGAAAGAAGCTGGAATATACTCACCATCCGAAGGTGTGGTTGGCAGTTCGGCTGAGGCTTTAAGGCAATTATTTATCCTTTCTTTTTTTTTTTCTTTTTTTTTTTTTAAGTATTATTGCAAAAGACGTAGATCTGACTTTAAGCAGCAAAAGTGTTTTGCTCTGACAACAGCATGCTAGGCACGGTTCCTCGTTTTAAAAAAAAAAAAAAATCACAAAACAGGATTCCCCACCACCACCCCCGCCATCCCTTACCACTATCCCTTAAAAATACCTATTCGGTACAGCGCTCGCAGAAACCCTGATGCAGAAATCTTATAGTCCGGTCTAGGAGTGCCCAAGCCAATTAATTTTAAATCCTTAGGAATTAATCAGATTAAAATGTACAGAAGTTTCATTCTCGTATGCATACGTGAGCCAAAAGTCGTTTCCCTTTAAGAGATCCTTTTCTTTTAAAGTTGAATTTTAGGCAGATAAGAGACTTACACTAGGGGGCAGCCAGATACTGTACTTGCTCCAATCTTAAGCAATTTTTTTTCCTCTCTCACAGCATATGCTCTGATTTAGCACTGTAAATTTTTCAGAGGACCCAACTCTGACAGCCCCTGGTGATTTTCAAAGTACCACAAGCCAGTGGTTAAAAATTGCATTGACTTGGAAGTTCAGAGGCACACAATAGGAGCCACTTTCCCTATTCATGGAACTTCAGTGTGGTGGAAGAGAAAAACACACACATACTACATTGAGGGAGAAGAGGAATTCATTGAATTCTGTTAGACGTAACTGCTTTCCACTGAGTTCAGAGCGAAACTCGGTATTTGTTCGATGCTGTATTCATATTGCGATTTAATCTAGAAAGAATTAGAGGACTGTTAGGCAGCTTTCTGCCAGGAAAGCAGCTTCCCCCTCCTTCCCCCTCTTTTTTTTTTAAACCTGAAGATTTACACCGGCTCTATCCCCAACTCTATTTTAGCAAAATAAATCCTTCCATTCCCTCTCATTAAAATAAATTTACATCTGCAGTAAAATGGCAGGAGGGATGCATTTGTTTATTTGGAAAACCAATACGGTCTTACTTTTAAAACAGGGCATTTCTATTGTCATTAGGCTCAGAGAAGGACAGTTGAGAATCTCCCCCTTCTTTGCGAGGCGCTCAGGTTTCGAGTACTATTTAGCGAAATTAGCTGCAGTTCATTTTTACATTCATCTGTTCTGCCTTAACCCACTCGCAGGGGTGTTTTCAAATAAATAGCAAAGCATCTAATGGTGCTAATAGATAGTTATATCGCTGCATCCCTCGAAGAGCAAATAGTTAATCTGGGGCATTCTTCATTAATGCTTGAGCAATCAGCGTATACGGCGGCTTTTAAGCGTATATCAATGGCTTTTCATTTTTACGATCATACGTTCAAACTATTAATATTGTACGTCCTGTTTAAACCGCTTTCCCTTCTGATTTCTGCGTTTGTTAAGACGGCGTTAATGTTTTTTCATATGGCGAATTAATCCTGTTTACTTTCTCAGATTCGAGACAGAAAAGGCTGGTGTTGGGTTGGTGTTGGTTGGGGTTTTGTTTGGGTTTTTTGGTTTTGTTTCCCCCCCCCCCCCCCCCCCAGGAAATTCAACATCAGCAACAATCTGTGACTATTCCGCATTTTGAACCCCCACTTTCTCCCACCCTCGCCGAAAGGTGACCTCCTCGGCTCTGGGTTATTCGGAAATCATAAGGCAGTTCCCCACATTTTAACGGGGAAAGATTCCATTCCCCACTTCTGCCTTTCCAGTCCCTCCTGGTCCCTGTTTCGGGGAAAGGTTATTTTTCCTCCGTCAGGATCAATGGGAATGCTGCAGCCTTGTCTTTGAAATTGAGCCGCAGAACACCTTGGTCCGTGGGGTCTTTAACACACCAGGTTTCTAAGCAGGACACTGTCAAGTCTGGGTGCTTTTTACAACTTTCCAATCATCTCAGCACCTGAGGCTTTAGCCACATATATTATTTCTGCGGCAGGATGGGGGGGGGGGGGGGAGGAGGTGTGCATGTGGCAACATGAAAAAGTGTGTGTGAGGAGGTGAGGGGCAATTAATCCCTTACAGGGTTGCGCACAGGTCTGTGTCCCCACGTCCGTGCTCGGTCACCGGCTCGAATGCGACCGTACACACACACGCGTGTGTTTGCAGAGGAGGAATCGGCCGGGCGGGCATTTATCCGTCTATTTTAACATGTTTTCTATTTTTATCTCTGCGTCCTTTCGCCTGTTCCGAGTGTCTTTTGGCCATTTGCACCGGGAGATGAACCCCGAGCCCCCGTTCCGCTGCCCGGTAGCCGAATTCAGCGGGAAATACAGGGCTGTCCCCGCGTACTTGGGTCGGTTACCTATTTAGCGGTGCTCCCGCTGTAGCACAGGGCTTGTGTCACCGTGTGACCCGAAAAAAAAACACCCCAAAATTAAGTTAAAGGGGTCGAGAAGAGCGATGTAGCGGTGCCGTGGAGGTTGCCCGGGAAAAGATGCGGGTGTCCCGCTCCGCGGAGCGGCGTGGCGTGTTTTTTTCGGGGTTTTTCCAGGGTTTTTCCCCCCGCATCGCGCTGCGGGGACGGGGTGGACGGTGTCTTGCGTGGAACCGCCGTCCCTTCGGCCGGGAGGAGCGGCGATGCCCCGTTACCCCGCCGGCGACCGGGCACACGGTGCGAGCAGCCGGAGCCGGAGCGCCGGGGACGCTGTGTGTGAGCCGGGTCGGCCGCAGGTGTCGCCGGCCCCGGCCCCCGCCGGTCAGCCCGGGGTGAGACCGTGGGGTGCCGCGCCGACCCCGGCGGGACCCCGGCGGCCGGGACCCCGCGTACCTGCGCAGCCCGACGGGGAGACGGCGGCCGCTCCCCTCCCCGCGGCGACGACGCTCGCTTTTCTTTTATTCGGTGGAGTTTTACCTCATTTTAGCATCAATTTGCCGATTTTCACCCGCCGTCCCCGCTACCTCCCCCCCATCACGACCCCCGGGCGGCCGCAGGTGAGGCGGCGGCGCTCCGCTCCCCTCTCGCCGGGCTGGCCTTAACCCCTCGCCCCGCCGGCGGTGGCGGGGGTGGAGGTGAGGCGGGGGGGGACACGACGGGGCAGCGGGGCGAGGAGCAAAGGGCGAGCGGAGCGCGGGGCGGCGTGCACGGGGGGACGCCCCGGTGCCGGCGGCGGGCGGCTCTAGGACCGCGCGGGCGGCGGCGGCGGCCATGGCAGGGGCCGCGCAAGGGGCGCCGCGGCCCAATGAGGGGCGGGGAGGGGCGGGGCCACAGCTCTCTTCTGGCCAGTCAAGCGCCGGCCCGGGGTTGGTGGTGGTGAACGGCGGGGGGGGGGGAGGTTTTGCCCTTATAAGGGGCGGGGCCGGGGGAGGGGGAGGAAAGGGGGGGGTGTCGCCATGGCGACGCGAGCGCGCGCGCGCGCGCGGCAAAGCCGTGTCAAAGTTCACTCTCCCGCCCGGCGGGGCGAGCGGGGGGCGCGCGCGCGCGCGGTCGCTCGCCACTCGGTCGCCCCGCCCCGCCGTGGAGGAAAGACGGGGTGGGGGGGGGGGCACCTCTTTTCGGGGGGAGGGGGGGGAATCACCGCGGGGAGAGCCCCCCCCTCCCCTTTTCCCTTCCCATCGAGGGTGATGCTGCGCGCTGGGTTGTGATCCTTCCCTCGCTCCCTCCTCCTCCTCCTCCTCCTCCTTCCCCCCCCCCCCCCCCCCCTTTTATCACCGTGGCTGGCTGGGCGCTGCGCTGGCGAGTTGACTCCTTCCCTCCCTCCCTCCCTCCCCACACCCCCCCCCCTTCTCCCGCCCCGCCGCCCCCCTCCCCCCCCCCCCCCCCTTCTCCGCCCGCGCCGTGAGCACCGGCGGCGCGGAGGCGAGAGCCCACTTGCGAGGCGGCAGAAGCAGCATAAGGCAGCGCGGCGGCGGCGGGAGCGGCGGCGGGGAGCGGCACCGGGGAGGAGCGGCACCGGGGAGCGGCGGCGGCGGCATCGGCGGCGGCGGCAGCAGCGGGGAGGAGCGGCGGAGCGCGGCGAGAGCGGGGCACAGCGCGGCGGGGACGGCGAGGAGGAACAAATAAACAATCATACTAATTATTATTATTAATAATAATAATAATAATAAAAAAGCGAGGAAAGGAGGAGGAGGAGGAGGAGGAAAAAAAAAAAACCAAACCCAACAGCCAGCCCCCCCCCACCACCACCACCACCCCCGAGCCAAAAAGAGGGAGAGAGAGAGAGAGAGAACAGAGAGCAGCGCCCGGGCGGAGCGGCGGAGAGGAAGAATTAAAGCGAGCGAAGGAGGGAGGAGGAGAGACAGAGCAGAGAGAGAGAGAGGAGGAAAGAGGAGGAAAAAAAAAAAAAAAAAAAAAAAGGAAAGGCAACCAACCAACCCAACCACCACCAGCCCACAAAAACAAAGCGATCGCAGTTGATGTTGCTGCTGCAAGCTGGACTTCCAAAAACTACGGCGAGACCGTCCGCTCTCCGCGCCGAGAAAAGTCTCCTCAGCTGTGCGTGTTTTTTTCCGCTGTGTGTGTAATCTTTAACCTTTTATTCATTCTTATTTTGATGGCTTTCCTGAATGGCTGACTGCGAGCTTCCCTGGACCTGGCCCCCAGACACCCGCCTCTCCTCCTTCAACTACTCTGCTGCAGATCAGCTCTAAGAGAGAGAGAGGGAGATCTTTGAAGAGATTTTTTTTTTTTTTTCCTCCTCTCTCTCTCTCTCTCTCCCCCTCTCTCCCCCACCCCCACCACCCCTTTACTTTGCTCTCCTGGAGCCCAGACAATCGACTCGCAACTCGCCCCCCCGCACACACACCTCCATCGCCCCGTGCTTCTGCACCTTCGCCGGTACCGGGAGATCCCCCCCACGCCGACCCTCCTGAAAAAAAAAAAAAAAAAAGGCAAAACAACAAAAGAGAGAGGGGGAAAGAGAGAGAGAGAGAGAGGGGAGGAAAAAAAAAAAAGACTGACTGCTGTTGCAAAGCTGATCTGAAAAGCAAAGCAAACAAACTTTGAAAATAAAGGGGGAACAGGAAGTTTGGCAACGGTGTCCAATAGATATGGCAATGGTAGTCGGTGCGTGGCGAGACCCCCAGGACGATGTGCCCGGAGCTCAGGGAACGCAGCCTTCGCAAGCCCCGCCGGTGCAGGGACCTCCGGCCGGGGCCCCGCACACCCCTCAGACCCCGGGGCCCGGGGGCCCTCCCAGCACGCCAGCCCAGACCAACCCGCCAAGCCAGCAGAACCAAGGAGACAAACAGCAGCAGCAGCAGCACATTGAATGTGTGGTTTGTGGGGACAAGTCTAGTGGCAAACATTATGGCCAGTTTACCTGCGAGGGTTGCAAGAGTTTCTTCAAGCGGAGTGTAAGGAGGAATCTCAGCTACACTTGTCGTGCCAACAGGAACTGTCCCATTGACCAGCACCACCGCAATCAGTGTCAGTACTGCCGCCTCAAAAAATGCCTCAAAGTTGGCATGAGACGGGAAGGTATTGGGATTTCATTTGTTTTGCAATTTTTTTTCACTCGCTGCGTTTTGGTTTTTGGTTTTGGTTTGTTGTTTTGTTTTGTTTTTTTAATTATTCTTCTTATTATTTTTAACTTCTCTCCCCAAACCCAACCAGAACCTTTCCTCTCCCCCCCCCCCACTTCCCTCCCACCCCCCGAATAAACAGACAGCAACTTTCTCGTAAGGAAAGAAAAGAGGTGTTGGAGAGGGTGGGCAGGGGAGGCAGGGGCTCTTGCATGCTTTCTCCTGCACTCGTAATTGATTTGTGTTTGTTTTGATTTTGCTGATGGAGGTTTATTGGAAGTGGATTTTTAGTTTCACGCTGCTTAGGAGCGAGATGATTATCCTGACGTGTGGTTACTTTTCCTTCATGTTTCCTCCTGCATGTTCAGCGTTCCCCCCCGTCCCCCGAGCAGCTCTGCGTGTGTGTGTGTGTGTGTGTGTGTCTCTGTGCGTGTGTGTACACACACACACGGAGCCTCACGAGATGCAACACACACAAACACACATATATATATATCCCCCAGCACCCTGCCTTAGATTGCAATTTTACACAGGCGGTTCAAATTACTATTACAATGGGACTCACCCTACCGAGGCTCTACAGCACTCCACTGTGGATTCCCAGCCGGATTTTTCCTCCTTTAAAAATACATATACACACACATATCCGCGCGTGTGTGTGTGTATGTATATATATATATATATATAGTGCCGTGTGCCTGCCTTTCCCGATTGTTATTATCTCACTTTTCTCTTCTTCCTCCTATTTTCTCGTCCCTCCGGGAGAGGCAGGAGGGGGGGTAGAAGGGACGGGGAGGCGGGGGGGGGGTGTGCGTGGAAGGAGCAGCCCAGAAGTAAGTGTGGGGTGCTCGGGTCTCTGCAAGTCGAGTCTTTGTGATATAAAATTAGACGAGAAATGTGAGCCTGCAGTTTTCCAGTGCGTGCTCTGTGTCTGGACGCTGCTATGTAGGTTAAGGGTTAGGGGGCTTGGGACTTGCTGGGCTCCTCTCTTTGTGTTTCTGCAAGAGTAACTAACCTTGTAATACGGGCGATAACAAATATAAATCAAGCACATTTTTAGGCGTTCTCCCTTCTTGCCGTCTCTCTGCCTCTGAGCCCTTTTCCTCGCTCCTTTTTCTCTCGCTGTCACCGTGTAAATTTATTAACAAAATGAAAGGCCCACTTTCCATGGGCAGCTGAGGAAGGTGCCTTTGGATAATACCCCCAGCCTCGCCGGGGGACCTGCTGGGGATGTTGTGGGGTGATCTCGCCTCCTTTGATATTTTTTAATAAGGGGAGGCTGCGGGGGGGTGGGGGGGGATATAATAACAGCAGCAACAATATATTCAGTGGGCGAGAAACGCGTGTGGGACCAGCGCCGGGGATTTTGAACTGAAGTGTTTCTTCCCTCTCTTCCCCCCCCTTCTCCCTCCCCATCCCGCTCTCCCAGCCTCAAATCAATAAGCTGTTTTAGGTGTAACGACGAAAAATACCCGGGCACACAAAGACGTATCCTGCATCTCTTGAAGGAGGGGTGGCGGTGTGTGTGTAGGGGGGAAATAACTGAATTGTGGTGTGTTTTGGGAAGTGGGAATCTCGGGCTCCTTCAGGCAGTCCTGGCCGAGCGGACAGCATCGCTCAGCTTTTATCGTTGCTTTTACTTGACCCGGGAACCCGCGGAGCCTTAAAACGGGGTACGGGCCGAACTCTGGCTGGAAAAAAAAAAAAAATAAAAAAAATTGCCTGTTCCCCCTTCATCTGAGTTGGTTCGGTGTCACACAGGCACGCACAAGCACACAAAGCAGGCTGTATTTGAACCGATGGTCGCAATTCAGATATTAATAGCTGTAGTTTCTTCTTTATTTACTGCAGCGGTCCAGAGGGGCAGAATGCCACCCACACAGCCAACTCATGGTCAGTTCGCCTTGACAAACGGGGACCCTCTCAACTGCCATTCCTACCTATCCGGATATATCTCCCTTCTTCTGAGAGCAGAGCCCTACCCCACCTCCCGCTTTGGCAGTCAGTGCATGCAACCCAACAACATCATGGGCATCGAGAACATTTGTGAACTGGCAGCTAGGATGCTCTTCAGCGCGGTGGAGTGGGCCAGGAATATCCCCTTCTTCCCAGACCTCCAGATCACAGACCAGGTGGCCCTCCTGAGGCTGACCTGGAGCGAGTTGTTTGTCCTCAACGCTGCCCAGTGCTCCATGCCCCTCCACGTAGCTCCGCTCCTGGCAGCTGCTGGCCTCCACGCTTCGCCAATGTCTGCTGACCGAGTGGTCGCCTTTATGGACCACATACGAATCTTCCAAGAGCAAGTAGAAAAACTGAAAGCATTGCATGTCGACTCTGCAGAATATAGCTGTTTAAAGGCCATAGTCCTCTTCACCTCAGGTAGGCAGCGTTTCTTTGCTCTTCCTTTTTCCTTCCTCCCCCGCCCCGACCCCCCCTGAGAACTGTTTGCTCTTGCAAAGTGTTATTGCCTGCACCCCATCACCGCTCCCGCCCCCGCCCTCCCCGAGAACCAGCGCGGTCTCTTTCCTTGTAGGAAACGGTGCCCTGTGGTTTCCTCTTCAGGGCCTCGGATCTGAGCATCCCATCTTCGAGGGAATGCAAAATTAAAAAAAAAAAAATTAAAAAAAAATTAAATAAAACACACACACACACACAAAAAGACAACTAAAACGCACCCCAGTCCTAGTGGAATAATGCTGGGGATGGGGAAACAGGGGGCTCGGGGAGAGGCACCCATTCGCCACGAGAGACTGCGCCTTTCCCATTGAAAATAATATTTTATTTAACAGTATAGCTCTGGGTTGTTGCATTTAATGACACGCATCCGAACAGCAGCAAAATCTGTTTGATGTTGTTAAATACAAGCCGTCCTATCAGTGAAACCACTTTAAAAAGAGGATCATTTTATGGGCAGCCAGGAAAGGAAAAAAGCCCTGCAGGATTAAAAATTGAATTAAAAAAAAAAAAAAAAAGTTAAATGCGCAAAGCTGAGTTTAAAATATGTTCCCTGCTATCCCATAAAATAAAATAAATCAACTTTCCAAAGAGCTGTCTCTGATTTAAACAGAATGTGGCAGTGAGCAGTTCTGTGTCATTTAAGCGAAGGGGAAAAGTTTGCATTTGTACCCAGCAGGAACCGCAGAGTCCAAAGCGAGGAGCGGGTGCGAAAAGATCATTACCATAAGTAGACAGGGATAGTATGAAAAAGTAAGAGGAGACTGAAGCTGCCGCTCCGCAGTGTAATTCCGGGGTGGCACAACCATGCCTCTCCCGAGGAAAAGACCTCGAGGTGTTTCTTAGATAATCAAAGCGGGGGGGGGGGGGGGGGAAATATGTGTCAACTTTTGCTGCCTAGAAATAGTGCCTGAGTTATAAAGCAATAATTGAGTGCGTTGTGAAATCTAATTAGCTTGCACTAGAGTTTAACCTGGGTGAGTAATAAACCTGATATTAACTCTGGAGGCTAAATTTTTTTTTTTTTTTGAGGGGTAAAAAAAAAAAAAATCTGCTCGCTAATTTGTGCAATACGTTATCTCAGATTGCTAACTTTAAAGCTGCATCGGCAACCCAATGTGCTGGAGCCCTAGAAGTTCGGGGATTAAGTTTAAAAATACATATATTTCTTCTGTAACTCATTGGAAAGCTTGGGAAAGTGGCCACGCGATAAACATATGAATGGAAGCAGGACCTGTAAAATAATTACTCATCGGAGTTTTTTAAAGCCTGATATCAGGAAACAGGAAAAAAATGTAGTTTATGTGGGAAAAGAAGGGCTCACAATCCGTTCCTTGTTGTGTTAAAGGGGGTCTGGGGAACGAAGTCATTTTCTGGACTTTGTCCAGGTTCTGGGTCGTGACCTAAACTTCCTTTTATATATTATTGCTTTACACATAAAAAACTTCTCTTTTTTTTTTTTTTCCTCCCCCCCAACCCCCCAAATTACTCGTGCTAAAGTCCTAAGGTGATCAATGAGCGGGGCGCATCTAGCCACAGGGAGAGAGGGATCCCGAGTGGGAAGGGGTGGACGTGGGGCGCTTATTTTATTTTTCTATCGTTTTCTAGGATGCATTTTTCCTCTCCCTCGCTCAAACGCTCAGCGAGGATCCCACACACGCTCACATCCCTCCCCAGCCCCTGGCCAGCTCACACCCACACCGAGGAGTTTATTTCCAATCCTGCCTTTTCTCCCCAATCACTTTTTTTTTTTTTTTACTTTTTTTTTTTTTTTTTAGCCTTCTGAGAAAACAATCGTCCGATCCTGTCGCAACTGTTTAATTTATTACTATTTTCAAAATGTGAGGCCTGGCGTGTAAATTGCCTCCCAACTAGATAAACGTTTCTTGTTATCTGATTCTGGGGAAGATAGCCGCATGCAAAAAAAAAAAAAATAATAAAAAATAGGGTGATGCGTGCAGCTCCTGCAGCACCCCAATAACGCTCCCTGATGTAAAGCAGACGCACATAGATGCATATAATGTTTGCTGCAGCCTCTTTTAAGAGAAAAAAAAAAAAAATCTGGGTTCTAATGACTCGCAGAATATGCATGTGTTAGCCCTGTGCCTAGGAAAGCCACAGGGAGGTCAGGTCACAACCTGTGCTCTTTCAGCACAGACGTCTCTGATTTAAAGGGAACTTATTGTATTTTAGCGTATCAGGAAAAAAAAGAAAAAAAAATGTCCAGACCCTATCAGGGAGTTTTCTTCTTGTAAGGGCCTTTAGGTTTAAAAAGAAGAAGAGGAGGAAAAAAAAAGAGGGGGGAGTGGAGGGGGGGGAAGAAAGAAAGAGAAAAGAAAAGAGGGGGGAAAAGAAACAGCTCAAATGAACAGAGAGATCACAGTTTGCATGGCTGCCTCTGAATAGGCTAAACTGACAAGATCAGTTTTAAAGGGCCACTTAAATCAGTTTCAAAGACTGAAGAAAAACGCGTTGTCTTCTTTGGGGGAGAATCTGTTGCTGGATCCGGGGCGCCATTATCTTTGGCTGGGCCAGTTTTTTGTTATTATTATGATTTCTATCACAGTTATTAGTATTCCTTCTCATCACATGGTTAGCCTCTCCCCAATTATTTTCCAAGGGGGGGAGAAATAGTGGCTCCCTTTCCCCCCTTTCGACTCAAGCCTTCCCCGCCCCCCAGCCTTTCTCCCTAAAAATATAGATATACGAAATTACGCTTGGCGAGCACCTCCTTGTCAACCCCTCAGGTCTGTCGTGCCATTAGAAATCCCGAATCCTGGAGATTCTCAATCCTACAGGAGACCCTCCAGAAGAGAGAGAAACACAAACACACACACACACACACAGAAAGAGAGAGATTGTCCCTTTTGGTAAAACCTACTTAAACTCTGGGGGGCGAGGTGATGGCGCACGATCTACACATAATTCTAGCAGTAAAAAAAAAAAAAAAAAAATCAAATCAAAAAATTTTTTGGAAAAAAAAACTTTTTAATCTGATGATTGTTTTCTTTTTTTTTTTCTTTTCTTTCTTTTTTTTTTTTTTTTTAATACACTTTCTTCTAGATGCCTGTGGTCTCTCTGATGTAGCCCATGTTGAAAGTTTACAGGAGAAGTCACAGTGTGCTTTGGAAGAGTATGTTAGGAGCCAGTATCCCAACCAGCCAACACGATTCGGGAAGCTATTACTACGTCTCCCCTCCCTTCGCACTGTCTCCTCTTCTGTCATAGAGCAATTGTTTTTCGTCCGTTTGGTAGGTAAAACCCCCATAGAAACCCTAATCAGGGATATGTTACTGTCTGGCAGCAGTTTTAACTGGCCTTATATGTCCATTCAATAAAATATCCGAGAGAGAAAAAAAAGAAAATTAAAAAAAAAAAAATTAAAATTGAGAAGGGAGATGAAAGAGAGCGAAAGGAAAGCAAATGACATTTGGGTTCTGGTTGTTTCTTAAATTTCCTTCTGCTAAGAAAGGATGTAAAAGGATGTTACAAGTTTGCTAAGAGAAGACAGGAAAAAAATTAATGGACTGTGAATTAAAAAAAAAAAAAAAGAGACTGTCAAATGAACTTTTACAGAATGCATTAAAAACTCCCGTGTCGTTCAGAAAAAAAAAACACAAACTTGCTACTTATCATTTTTTGTAAAAAATAAAAAAGAGAGAAAGAAAAAAGAAAGAAAGAAAAAAGAGAAAGAAGAAGAAAAGAACCGATGGTGGGCTTTTTCTTTTTTTCTTTTTTCTTCTTTTTTTTCTTTTTTTTGGGGTAAACTTTTTAAAAAATCTCGCTTAAAGTGCATTTAAAGGAAATTTGGAGAAAATTAGCAGAACGGAAGAAAGTAAGTCTTTTTTTTCCAAATTATTAATTGTCCTATGTGTCTATGTACCTATAGCTGTTCTTTTTTGTATTTTTCTGGTTTCAAACCAGTTTATTCTGTGGTTCTATAATAATTTTTGATATAACCTTGGCTTCTTTAAAAAAAAAAATAAAAAACTGTGTATCCTTAAAATATATGTTCTGAAAGAATTAAAACTGAGTCCACGAAAGTATCATAGGAAGAAAGGAAAACAGAAAAAAAAAAACAAACCCTCAACAACACAATGATGGAAGCGCACTTAAGGTGGTGACCCAAAATCTAGCTTGAAGCTGAGAGAGCTATAATTATATAGACCCGAATGAACCACACGTGTCACATAACTACCCCCCAATCTAGGTTTTTTGATATTTCGGACAGAAAATGAACTGTGGGGATTTATTCTAGGTAGAAGGAATTTGTGTCCAAGACACACTACGGTTTTGATTTTAAAAAGCAAACAAACAAGCAAAGTGAACTTTTGTAATTTGAATTGGGTTCCACATAGTTCATCATGAATTGTTATTAAACTCCTCTATCTGTTTGTATATTTGCAAGCCCTTTGTATTATAATAATTGTTGATATTTTCCCTTTTTAAAAAATACCATTGAAATCAGCATGACAAAATAACACTGTTGGCACTTATAGATAACGTGATTGATTCAGTATCTTAGAGTTTACAGTTTTGTGTTTAAAAAAACTGAAGGTTTTTTTTTTTAAGTGCAACATTTCTGTATACTGTAAAAGTTATAATAACTGAACTGTTTGGTCGAGTCTTTGTGTGTTATATTCCAAGGAAAATTGAAAGTATTCAGAAATTAAAATATTATTTGATATCTGAAACTTGTTTGGCTGTCATAAATGTCTTTCAGAAACCACATTACTTCTCTATAGTTTGCAGTCATTTAAGTCCATAGGCGATTGATTTGTTTACTTGTCACAGTAAGTTTGTAGCAGATGTATTGTAGTGTATTTACCTGTTTAATTCCGGGATGGGGGTGGAGGACTTAAGTTCGTGGTTTATCTCTGGTTTTAGGAAGTACTATGCTGAAATGGTAAACCATCAACCCCCATTCATCTAATCCTCCTGTTAATTAAAAATGGATTTTCTGGAAAAAAAAGGCCCTTATTTTTGTCACACTTAAGTGCCTGCGTAGGAAAGGTATTGTTGTGAAAAAGTATTAGAAATCTGGAGATCAGTATCTATTTTATGATCAGAATGGGGCGAAAAATCTTTTGTAAATGTCTGACATACGCGCACAAGATCATTCAAGCAAGGTAATAGCAGTATTGTAAATATAGGTCAGTTGTTTGCAATGAGTTTTCTTTTAAGTATGTGTGATTTTTTATAATACTCCGTAGTTGTCATCTATCGTTGTCATTGAGAGGTCTTCAAATGGAGTGGCTTTAGCTTCTAGCACTGAGGAGTCGGTTTTTAATGTATATATACTCTCAAGTGGAATTTTTTTTTTATTTTTTTTTTTTTTTAACCTTAGACTGTGAAAGCATGACCACGGGTCATCTCTATATTTTCCATATGGGCTATGTGTCTGTATGTATACTTGCATACATACATGCGTAGGCGTACATGCATCTTCCCTGTGTCGCTCCAGGGCCCTCTCTTGCAGCCCTTGCGCGGGCACCGCTCCCACTGATGGCGGTGGGGACCTGCCTGGGCGAGTGGCATAGGATCGGACACACCAGTTGGGAATCCTAGTGCTATCCCGAGCAGGCAAAGAAACCAAAATCTGAAGGAAGGCAAGATGATGTGGTTTTGCAAGGGGTTGATATTTTGTTTCGTGTGTGCGTGTGCGTGTCATTTATTATTTTATTTTATTTTTTCCTCCTCTCTCTCTCTCCCCCCCCCCCCCCAACCCGTCCTCCCCTTGGTCTATAGCAGATGCTTTGTATGTGAAAGCTTGCAATTTTGTTCTTGTCTGAGGCTTCCCCCTCTCCCTTTTTACCACACGTAACTACACCATGTTGTGGTTTCACAAAAAAAAATGAGAGAGAGGGAGGGAGAGAGATCATTCTGTAAAGTCGATTAAACCCTGATCTTTAGTGTGTTCCAGTTAGACACATCTGTACTGGGGGCAGAGGGGCGTATGACTGTGAATTTGAGCAGAGTTTTACATCTGAATCATGGCTCCTTTTCTATAAATATATAAATATATATAAATATATAAATATACTATTATTGCAGGGGATTGCTGACCTCTAGATTTAGCTTTTTCTATTGCAAGTGCTATCCATGTGAGTGTGTGTGTGTGAAGTTTTTATGCTTACTAAGAACACAGGATCTTGACTTGTTTGTTTTGTGTTAGTTTATTGTAAACAACCATTTGTTGTAAATTGTTATTGGCATTAAATTATAATTTATGATTTTCAAATCCAAAACATTCTCTGCTTTTTATGTTTTAAAGCCTGTAAGCTATCTCTGTATTTATAAGTTTCTTGCAGCAAGCTTTGGTTCACAGAGAATAATAGTAAACAGAAAATGCACCAGGGTTAAATAAAAACACACACACGCACGCACACACACACACACACAGGCCCCATGTATATATGTTTGGAATGCTCAGAGGAGGATTTGTTTAGGGACTTCAGTTAGTTTTAAGTTTATAGCATTTAAAGAAAGTTTTTCTTTTCATGCTGAGTTAGAACAAAAGATCTATCCAAAGATTGAATTGGACAAAAGAGGAGGGTTGGGATCGAGAAGCTTGTTCTATGTGGAATTGAGGAGATCCTTTTTTTTTTTTTTTTAAGGAAAAAAAAAGCTGCTAAACATGGCGACTCTTTCCCTTTAAGTCTCTAATTTATTTTTTTTTTCCTTGCGGTTCCCCCCCTCCCCTTTCCCAACCCTCCCTTTTATTATTATTTTTTTTTTCCCTTTAATCTGATCTTAGTTCGCTTTATTCCTTCCCCACCGCCCCTGCCACCGGCGCGGGGACTGGAGGGGAAAGACCCAAAGGCGACCCGGAACGACAGCGAAAAGCTGCAGAGCCGCCCGCGGTGCAAACCCACATCTCGGGAAAGGTTTTCTTCAACCCCCTCACCCCCTTCCTCTTCCTCCTCCTCCTCTTCCCTCCCCGCCGCCGCTCTCCCAAACCTTCCCCGACCCCGCCGGGAGAGCGGCGGCGGGGCACGGAGGCGGGGGGGGGGGTAAACCGCGGAGGGGGCGCGGAGAGGAGGCGGCTCTCCCAAGTTCAGACAAAAGCGGAGGGTTGGGGCGAGAGGAGGCGCTTGGCGGGCGGTGCCAGCCCGCCCGTGGGGCTGGCGGGGCCGGGCAGCGCCGCAGCCCGCGGGGCTCGCCCGTGGGGCCGCGCCGCCGGCGGCCGGGGAAGGGAAGGGGAGGGAAGGGAAGGGAGGGAGAGAGGGAGGGAGGGAGGAAGGCGGGGGGGGAGAAGGAGGAGGAGGTGGAGGAGGAGGAGGGGGGGAAGCGCGGAGCGCTGCGCGGCCGCGGGGGGCGACGCGTGGGAAAGTCCGCGCAGCGCGGGGTCCGATGAGCTCAGCCAACATGGCGTCCCCGGCCCTGCTCGCTCCGCGCAGCGCGGAGCATAGGCGCGGAGGAACGGGGTGTCCCCGGCTCCCCCCCACCCCCATCCTTCCGCGCAGGGACACCCCCCGCCCACCCCACCCCCCGCCCTTCCCCGTCCTCCGGGGGGTCGGCGGGCCGGGGCCGGCGGGAAGGGGCTGCGGGGCCGGGGCCGGCGGGGGTATCTTCCCCCGGAGCTCGGATCCCATCTGCATGTAAATGACCTGTGGAAGCATCTCCCCCGTGCGAGCGCGGCTCAATGGCCATTGAAGCGGAGTCAGACCTACCCCGGGGTGTTATATTTAGGGATTGAGCCTGCAGAGACAGCGGGATCCTCGGGAAGGTGCCTTAAAAAGCGAAAATAATAATAATGCAAAATATTAAAAAAATAGGGTGAAAGAGGGAGGAAAAAGGGAAGGGGAGAAATGGGGACGTTTCGAGGCGCTCCGTAACCGCCGCCGCTGATAGCGAGCGGGATGTGGAACTGGAGATGGGTTTTATTTCTATTTTGTTTTGTTTTATTTTATTTTATTTTTTAATTAAAACTTTAGTGGGTCCTGGGGATCGTGCGCGCTTCGCTTTGCTTTGTAGAATGGAAAGAGATACACGGAGAAATGCAGGCCTTGTCAGGATTTATTGAAGTTGGGTTTAAAAAACGTGCTTCAGATGATTTTTCCCATTTTCTCAGATTTCAAAGGCTCCCCGCAGTGCGGCTGCCTAATTAATGGTGAAATTCAACTAAATCTAATTATGCAGTAATTTTAAAGCAGTTAGTCCTGGGCGCTGCTTTGTAATAGGAACCCAGTTTTTAAAGTTTGCTTAATGTGTTGGTTTAGGGAGCTGGGGAGGAGAGGGGTGTAAGAGACAGAGCTGCTGGGGTTTTTTTCCTCCCCCCGCCCCCCCCCTCCTTTTTTTTTTTCCCTTTTGTAAAGCAAAGAAATGCAAAATATAAACCCAAAACACCCAGCGAAAGGCAAGGAGAGAGGCTGTGTTATCCATCGTATGTGATACGGGTATTGAGTGAGAAGCACCAGCGAAAGTGTAAATAACACAGTAGTTAATAGGGACCATAAAGGTATTCCTGGCCTGTGGATTTCCAAGTGCCAAGCTGTTTTAGAGAGGATCTTGAATCCTGCGGTAATAAAGGGGCAACGGAGACACACAGCGTCTCTTCTTGGAAAATAGAAACCAGCAGATTTCTGCTATTGAACATCTATTGTCATTAAGAGGAGAGGCTTGTGCTCACGAAGTTATAAATCTTATCACCCTTTTGATAACACAGTTGTAATCAGTTAGCATCGCATTCAAACCCAATTGTAAAACTGCCTAATTTAATATGTCATACATGTCATTAAAACTTTATTTTTCCCCCTTCTCTTCTCTTCCTTTTTTTTTTTTTTTTCCACCCCTCCCCTCCCTTCCCCTCCCCTCTCTCTACCCATCCCCCCCCCCCACCCCCCACCCCCCCCAAGTAAAATGTCAACAGATCTGGCGTGGTAACGTGCAGCAGGGAGAGAGAGCCCGGGGTGGTTGCGCGGCTCGGGGGGCGAGCCCGCTGCTCTGCTGGCCAGGGTTTGCCTTCTGCCCGTCTAGGTAATCGGAAGCGTTTATATCGTATTAGAAATGTTTTGGGTTTGTTTCTTTTTTTTTTTTTTTTAATAATAATAAAAATAGAGAGGGGGGTGGGGGAGAAGGGAGAAGAAAATGAAATCCTTCTCCTTCCTTCACAATTGCAATCGCTCAATGAAGTTCTTTGAAAGAAACTTGTCTTATGATTAGCTAAGCAAACACATCTGCTTTCCCAGTTTGGGCTTAGCTAATTATCAAAACAAAGGGGCCGTTTCTTCTTCTACCTTGCTGGAAAGAAGATGTTATTTCAGGAGTCCTGTCCCTCCTCCCCCCCTCATCCATACACACGCACAGAGCCCCTATCCCAGCCCTTCCCAGCGAAGCACCACGCTCGTTTTATTGGGATTACCGATGGGGAAATGAGCTTGCGCACTTCTCTTCCTAATGTTAAGCTTTATCATTACCTTCCTTGGAACAATATTTTTCCAACCAAATGTCCCTGCGGCAGGGCGGAGGGTGGAGGTGGGGTGGGAAGGGGAAGGGAGGAGGGAGAAGGTGGTTTTGAATTGCGGACCAACTTCGCAGCTATTTGAATCAAGCCTGCACTCGGTTGATTTTAGTTGACAGAGCGTGTGTTGAAGCTGAACTCTATAATTTGCACTTCTGTTCTTTTATTAGAGTCGGACAACGAACTAATGAGCTTTCCCCCAGCACAGTGTCACTTGTATTTATTTTCTTTTGGAAACTTTTAGATAGAAGAAGTGTTCTTGAAAAAGGGCAGAGGTGGGGGGAAGGTTTCGCGTGTTGGTTTTCTTTATTCTTTTTTCTTTCTTTAATTTTTTTTTTCCCCTGGAGGTGCGGGGATCAACTCTGTGTTTGCGTGGATGTGTGTGTGTGTGTCCCTGTACCCCCGCGAAAGGCGACCCACGGGGTATTAGAGGAGGATAAGCTCCGAGCTAGATGTGAAATCCGGGCGATGCTGTCCTTGGAGTGACTCGGATGGTGGGAAGATAACGCAGAGCCGATCCTCACAAGACATCCGAAAAAAAATAAATATAAATTATAAATCACTGCTCCTAAGACGGAGGCTCCGCGGTGCGGAGCGTTGGGCGCCGAGCGGCGTTAAGGCGAATTTGATCAGGTCTCTGCAGGAGCGGGTTAACTTTATAAAAGCAAGAGGTGGCTTTAAGCCTATACCTGAGAGACAGTGGAAGAAGGGATTTTTAAAGAAAAATAGAAAGGTTAAAAAAAAAAAAAAAAAGAGGGAGAAAAAGCCCAAAGGAAGGATTTCCACACACAAAAAGCAGGGCGAAATGTTTGGCACTACGTGCCCACCAACGCATGAAACTGCATACGTTGCTCCGAGCCTGCTCTAGCCCCGTGAGTCGAGCGATATTCTGAATTTTGATTCCAGTGTGTTTTCTTTGAACTGGGCCTTTCGGTTTATTAAGGCAGGAAGAGGAACTCAACAATCCTCTTTGAAACACGCTTGGTTTAACTATTTTACACAAGTTTGCCCAGGTCCCTGGAGATTCTCCAGTTGAAGAAGATTGAAATTAGAGTTAAAAGCTGGCGGGGGGGGGGGGGAGGGAGGTAAGGGGGTGGAGGGCGAGTGTGAAAGAGGGTGATGAATCTATTGTAAATGCTCTCCTGTATTCTGATGTGTTGGTGAACGGAACAGAAATATGCGTCGCCTTGTTTGATCCATACGGGCGCATCTGCATGCATGCGGGTGGATGGCCTATACTCTCTACATGTATACATGCACACACATATATAGGCCACGATTAATATTCTGAGAAATGCAGGAGAAAAAGCTGGTATTTAGCGGCCGTACGGAAAGGCGAACACTGACTGTTTCCGAGCAGCTTTACTCCCAAACTTTGCCTTTTCTTTTGTTTTCTTTTCTTTATTCTTTTTTTTTTTTTCTCTCTTCGCCTTCTTGCAAATTGCTGTTAACGTGTGTCTTTATGTTCTGTCTATAACTAGGACGTAATCAGGCGCCCCACGTCTCTCTCTAAAAGCATTTAATAAATGTCTATTAAAGCGCTACAAATGTAAGATAAATTTAGTGGCGCTGCTGTCTCCCTGTATCCAAACGGTAATGATGGATTTATCAACAGGGATTCGCCTTCAGCGCAGTGAGAGAGATTTACTCAACAAATAAGTCGGAAAAGCACCCACCCAAATACAATCATTTATACGGAAACTGATTTCTTTACAGCACCACAGATTCGAGGGAACATAGCGCTTATTGCTTTTTTTTTTTCTTCTTTTTCTCCCCCCCCCTCCCCTTTTATTTCCCCCCCTTTTTAACATAATCAGTGAAGCTGGGAGCGTGTGTCTGTCTCTGTTTTGGGAGTGTTTGCTTGCCTATTGCTAGTGGAAGCTCCCAGACTCGATCAAACCCCGATCAATGCCTAATTTCTCAGCATCCCCCTCTCCCCCCCCGCCCCCCCTCTCACTTATTTCTTTTCCTTCAGCCCCAAAATGTCGACGATCCGTGCATTCGGTATCAAAAGTCGTCGAGGTTCGGAGTCCAAGATGGATGATAAAAGTGGGGGGAAATTGTCCCCGAATTATCTGTGTGTCGTTTCCTAAACGCTTGCGAGCGGCTCTGAGGAGCCACCCCGCCCCGGGGAGATGCTGCCTACCTCTGCTGAAATTTCTCTCTCCTTTTTCTTAGCCCTTGCTTTGAACCCTACCCATTAGCCTGTATGCGAATAAAAGGAATGATCTCAGAAAGAGCCACCATTCATTGTTGAATTCAAGCACTGTAAAAAAAAAAAAATTACTGAAATGCAGCCACATAGCGCCCTTAAGATTATTTCCCTTTCCTAGAAAGTAGCTCCTAACCTCAGATTTCTCCCTCACCCCACCCCCACCCCCCCGCGTCCTTCCCTGGTCTTATTTCCCCCCCCTTGACCACATCTTTCGCCGATTCGCCTTGGAAAAGAAAAAAAAAAAAAAAAAAAGCATGTGCTGATTTGATGGACTCCTTTAAACAACGGGCATGCGAGAGCTGTATTCATTCTGAAACATTAACCCTATTTTCTAAATTTCCTTCCTTTCAAATAGCTGCTCATATTTTACCACCCTGGATACCCGATTTAAGCATCCGCAGTTCTAGGAGCTTGCTAGATACATCTATATTTTAATTTAATTTAATTTAATTTCGGTATTGTACTTAAAATAACAATAAATAAACCCGAGAACTTGTATTTTCCTTTGCAGAGAGTTTTTTTATTCTTCTCGAGAAATTTCATTGAGATGTCTCTGTACTTTGTTTGTCAGTTATCTTTGTTCCTTTTAAATAAAGGGCTTTTAAATGGACTTATTGCTCCCAGCGTGGGTTCTTCTCTCTAAATGTTAGAAAATTGTGCCATCTACCCGCTATTCTAAGTACTGTCACACTCAGAGACCTCCAAGGACCTTCCAGCCCCAACTTCAATACAACTGTGTCAAAGGGTGCCTAGTAGCGAGAGGAGAAAGGTTTGCGTGGATTTTACAGATTTCCAGCCTGAATCGCTCTCTGAAGCGCCAAAATGATCTGCAAAGATGCAGTTGGCTTCCTTTGATGGCCGCCTCCCCGGCCCCAGCTCCAACCCAAGCCTTTGCAGGAACTAATGAAGCCTCCCTGCCTCAGCTACATTGCACTTTCTCTCCAGTGCATAGTTTTCTTGCTAATTTTAGACACGAAAAGTGTGGGTGTACAGGGAAGGGGGGGGGGGGGGAGGGGGGAGAGGCAGTGATTCTTCTGTCAGGGTTGGTTTTTTTTTTTTTTTTTAAGAGAAATAGTCAGATATTTATAGCCAAGGCCTCTAATGATGAAAATATATTGTTGGTTAATTGAAAAAAAAAAAAAAAAGTTCGCTTTTTTGAGGATGGTTCTGGCTGATTAGCTAGGGATGCTTCTGGCTGGGATTCCAAGTGAGGGATGAGGAAAACAGAAATGTATATAAACTTTACAGGCCTTTTTATCTCCACACAAATACTTTGCACAGGAACCCAGTTCTACCCCCTGAGCCGGACTGGAACATTATTGTTCTGGTTTAAAATTAGATTTTGCAATCTTTCTTGCTTGCGGGTAAGTAGAAACAGTTGGGAGGGTGTCTTAATTTTATATTTTTGTTCTTTGTCCCCTAAAAAATAAAATCAGAAGTGCCTTCTAAATCAGTTAAAACGGGTTGTTTCCAAGTTTATGGTGTAGTTACACGTCTTCGAAATTATTTTTGCACCCCTCAGGAGTATTAGGAGAGAATTGCGAGTGTCGGCTGAGTATTTATGGGTGGGGGAAAAAACAGTGATACGCTTTATGACTTTTATGACTTGTTTCACACTGTTCGAGAAATGGAGTTTTAAGCAACATACAATTAAAACTATATTGCTCTTTGGATAAATTCCAAGAAACTCCAGAATCAATTAGTTTAGATCCTTGGATACTTGTTGCTAAAAAAAAAAAAATAAAATAAATAAAATATCAAAGCGTAAAAACGGCCGGCCAAGGACAGCTCTGCTCCAGATGTAATTTTTTAAGTCCCTGCCATATAGACCAGACAGGCTGCACAGACTCGCTTCTCCGATTTCTCATTTTGCATGTATTCCTGTCGGAATATCCAGGCATCACAGAATCATTTTTCTCTCCTTTTTTCCGTGCGTTTTCCCATTCTTTCCCTTTCGGGCAGCTTCGCGATTTTTTTTATTATTTTTTTTTTTTTCCGTTTGATTCTTCCCAGAGCCTTTTTAACCATTCCGGTGATTATTTCTATTTGTCAGATACTAGGGTTAAAACTTTATCCTTCGCTACCCACGAACTACCGCCCCGCAGGCGAAGCCAAATTCAGCCACTCTTAATTCCCAGGTTTAAAGATAATCCTAATTTTGAAAGCGGCTTCACCAGCCGCCCCCTTCCCTTGATCACAAACCGTTTAGTCATCTTAAGTGCGATGTTCCCTCCTTCCCCATTTTTTTTCCCTTTGCCCCAGAGCCTTTTCCACACCACATTTCTCGGTTCGCCGTGGGAGTGGGGCTGCCCCCACTCACTGGGGCCGCAGCGGCCGTGGCTCAGGTCGGTTCAGCTCCGGGTATCCCAAATCATCCCACCGCCCTCTATTTCTTCCTTTGGACATCATTGTCCGTCCCTATTCTTTGCAAGGTTTATTTTTCTGGGCAAGAAAGTCGTCCCCGCTTGTAGATGTAATGGATTCCAGTCCACTCGCGGGTTTTCCTTCCTACATAATCTAATCTCAGCCGAGAAGTTTCTGCCTTAGCTCCTGCAACATTACTAATTAACGACCCCTGGAAATTAACTGCACCGTGACCTAAAATTTCATCCTCTCGGCTGACGGTTACACTTAACCTTCAAAAGAAACTTAAAAAATAAAAAAGGCGGGGGTCACAAAATTAATAACAATAATAGTAATAATAGAACTCTGGGAGAAGGATACGCGAAATATCTTGCGGGAAAAGCCTGAAAAGAGACTTTTGACATCCAGGCTAGTTTTACATCGACTCTGAATGAAGCTCAACGGAGGAGGGAGAGGAAGGGCTGCCATCCAGCAAAGTTTGCTGGACTTTATTCAGGATAAAACCCGATCTTTCCCTCGCTGAAGCCAAGGGCGAGCTTGTACAATAGGAGGCAGGTCAGAGCACATCACACTGCCCGTATTGTCTCTCGAAACATGGGGAGAACCCTGCTACCTTCTTTAGCTGCCTTTTTAGAAAATTATTTTTATGATGATCCACGCCTGATAGACACCCTCCCCTACCCCCTCGTATTTTGTACTTCCTATTCCCTTTATAGGAGGATGATTCATTTTACACTGTCACTATTTCCAATTTTGTGGGTTTACTGATGTCTTACTTAGGAAGGAAAAAAAAAAAAAAAAGTACACTATTCCTACCCCAAAGGTCTCATTAGCCTCCGCTGGCTGCTTTTAAGACAGCAGCTCGCACTCTTTCCTCCAGCTGAATTTGTCCAACCCCTTCATCTTCTCATGTTTTATTTCGAGGTTTCACTGGGAAAAAAAAAAAAAACAACCACCAAACCATTAAATCCCAGAAAGGTCAGCTTCTCCCCACTCTAACGTCCCCGCAGTTCGCTGGCAGCCCCGAGGTGCCGTCCCTCCTCCTCCTCCCGTGCGGAGCGAGGCCGCGGGAAGCCGGCAGCCCCCGGGAAGCGGCGGGGCTTCTCCCCCCGGCACCCCGCGCATCCTCTGCCGGCCCGGCGCCCCCCGGCCCCGCACCGCCCGCCCGCCCCCCCCGCAGCCCCGCACCCCGCCACCCCGCCAGCGCTGAAAACACCTTCCGCTCTTTATCTCCCAGCACGCTCTGGCGAGAGGATTATTGTTATTATTATTGTTATTGTTATTATTATTATTAAAGGCGATATTCAAATGGGTCCCTGTTTGTCTTCGCCACCAGCGTGTTCCAGAGCGATTATCTCATATCTTTCCTAGAGAAGTAAGCTATCCCTCAGCCCTGGGTCAGGCATTGATCTCTCTGCAATGTAACAAACGGCCGGGTTAATTTTCCCTCATTACCATCTCCATAGCTCAGGCTCCACACACAGGACGGAGCCCTCCAGCCCCGGCTGCCGCTGTGTGCGGCTGCCGGCCGGGCACACGGACACGCAGGGACACGACACGCAGGGACACGGGGCACGGCAGCACCCCAAAGCCTCGCACCCCGCTTCAAGCACCCCCAGCACCATGGGGCGACTTCGCTGCCTTCCTCTCCCCCCGTGTCACCTTGCCTGACCCCCCCTCTTTGTACAGATTTGGGGTTTTCTTTGGGGTTGTATTATTTTTTAAACGTTGTTCTGCTCGCTATAAATTAGAAGGATTTTTTTTTTTTGCTCATCCCGTTTACTTCTTAATCTTTTTTTTTCTTTTTTTTTTTTTTTTTTTTCCTTGAGTCTTTTCATTCACTGGTTGCAAAAGAAAAGGGGGTTGGTCAACACCAAAATGGCAAAGTTCAGCTTGGAAAAAAAAAAAAAAAAACCCAAAAAAAAAACCCCTCCAGCTACCTACAAAGGGGCTCAGGGCTTTGTAATGGCAGAAAGAAACAAAAATGAAAAGAAAATTGCAGTTGAGGCTAAAGTGTGAGAGTGTGTTTGTGTGTATGTATATCTGTGTGTATTTTTAAAGGTTTCTTTGAACTGCCTTTGTGCTGACTAGGCAAAGCTCCTTGCCAATGCTAGTCACGGTTTAAGGAACTTTGAGTTAACCTCTTATATCGAATGAATCTTTTCATTTGGAAACCAATAAATCTCAATCTCTAGCCACCTTTTGTAGAACAGGCTGGGGCTTACCAAGGCAAGGCTGAAGCTTATAATAAAGAAGAGATAAAGTTTGCCAAAGTTTGGGTTGTTTTTTTTTTTTTTCCCCCTTTCCCTTCTTCCTCTTCTTCTCTTGTAAATAAAAGTTTTGGAGATGGCAGCATTTGGAAGCAATCCGGAGAAGGACTTGGATCTATGCATTGTTTCACAGTAAGCCTATTTACTTAAATAGAGTCTTCAGGGATTCAAACACGAAAATGATTTATAGTTTTCCAACAAGACATTATTTTGGTCAGTTGTTGAGGGTGGGGTTGTGGAAAAGGAGGGGGGTCCATACAGTCTAATAATCAATGTGTGTCTATGGAAAGTGAAATGGGAGGGGTGGGGAGGGGAGGGTTCTGCAGATAAGTAGGGTTAACACTATAAACATTACAGACAATTGAGTTTTCCCATCTGAGCGGGAGTTGGGGAGAAAAGGGGTCTTCACATTTATCAGGCGTTGGAGAGAGCGTGTGCGGGTGAATGAGAGAGAGGGGGGTGAAAACATTTCTCAAATCAGTTTGGAGTCACTCCTTTGGTTTCTGACTTGCACTTTTGCATATTGGGTATCATTTCTTTGAAGTACTTTGAAATCCAACGTTGCGTCTCATCTTTGGACGGGAGATGTGACCACAAGAATCAATGTTTTCATTTATTTTTCAGTACTTATTTCCTGTCTAGTCTCCCTCGCTCGCTCGCCCTCTCGCTGATTATGCCATATTTATACGTGTGTATACATTATATACATATTATATATATAATGCCCCCGTAGACATCTTTTAAAAAATCATTTGCAATTTCTCTTTCACGGAGGCGCAGTTCACTTCTCAACCCCTCTCTTTATCCTGTTTTATTTCAAGACGCTGTCTCCTTTCTGTCTCCAAATTGTTCCCATCCAAGAGTTATTAATTACTCTTACAAGGCGGGAGATTCTTAACTAATAACAAAGTTGTAAATTACCACCTTCCCTCAAATATTTCTCATTTGTCAACCCTGATTGATTTGATTAATATTCCACCGGCTGAGATCATTTCAAGTTGCACTATATAATCAGCAGCACCAGGCTGCTCAGCAGAGCTTCTGCTTGCGGAGATTTCTCTCCAGCCCTTAAGCTGAAGTGTATTTTGCATTTGCTCCAGAGGAGGTAAACGCCGACCTATCGCTTAAAGGAGACTTTAAGGCGCAGGGGCTGAATATGGTGTCGGGAAATAAAATGAACCAAGCGTGTCTGTTTGTTTAAAAAAAAAAAAAAGGGTGAAAAAATCAGGAGAAAAAAAAAAATCAAAGGAAAAAAAAGAAACGAATGATAACCCCCCATGTAAGCCTGGGAGAAAACACGGGTTTCAGCCCTGCGTGCGAGGCTGGTTCAGCCCTCGCCTGAACTCTCCCACAGTCCCTCCTTGCCTTGCACCCAGGCTGTCACATCGCCTGGCATAAACACCCAGCACCTCGATTTATGCTTTGCTTGTGGCCTCAGACACACAGAAATAATAATAATAGCGCGTAAATTAACCCACACCCCACCCCTCCTTGAAATGATAGACAATAAACTTGGCTTCAGCCCCCCTCGCTCCACCGCGAGTGGGACTGGGTTTCTGGTTCAAAACCATCATATTGGCTTAATTATGGGACTGTAAATAACGGCCCGGCGATCATCTTTCTCTGCTTTTAAGGAGAAAAAAAAAAAAAGAGTCATCTGGGTGAGCTTTCTGCCCAGTGTCAGAGCCGAACCTACGCGCATCGCTGCGCATACGCGTAGCCCACACCTACCGACCCGTAGATACGATATAACGTGGAAATCACTCATATATAAAAGTGACCCCTGCCCGTCTGAGCTCGGGCATCAGATCCCGGCTGCTGCCCTTGCAAATCAGCGATAGCCGCTCCCTCCGCCACCACTTGAGTTTTAATCTTAATTATATTAAGTGAAGTAGCGGGCTTGCCGTGGAATTGAACATGATGCATGACGGCTGCCTGTTAAACGATCGATTGTGAATATCGCCTTTCTCCCCTCTATCGATATTCACAATACGCCTTATCTGCGGCCGGGGAGGCAGCGCCGGGGTTGTTTTGCTTTTTTTTTTTCTTTTTTTCTTTTTTTTTTTTTGTGGAAATGTAAAAATGAGAGACTAGAGTGAAATAACATTCCGCCCAGTCACCTGCAATTCAATATGCACACAAGAGACGCCGATGTATATGAGACGATTTTAATTATGATTAGAAGACACACTCTGAGCAAGAGAATAGATTTGGAGGGAGGGGAGGGGGGGGGGAGAAAGGGGGGGGCCGGAGGAGCATTAATGAAATCTTTCCCCGCGATACTAAGAGAAACAAGTGGTTGATACAACGGAGGTGATTTGTCACCCAACTCCAAAGGGGGGTGGGCGATCGGATCTGAGCATCAGTCCTTTCTCGCCGCCACCACCACTGCCCCCCCCCCCCCCCCCCCGATCTCTTTGAAGCAAATGATATGCTATGATGCCTGCCTAACAGGCAGAGCCTCAGACCACGCCTTTGCCGGGTTCTTCCACCACCGGAGCGGCTCCCCCCACCCCCGCCGCCCCCCTCCCCGCCGCCCCCTGGCTTATGGGCTCGGAGCGGCGGCGAGCCCGGCCGCCGACGTGCGGCATCAGCTCGGAGCAGAGCCGTGCTTAGGCCTTAAGTAGATTGTATTTGTGCACATGAAACCTTTTGTCTCGGCCCGCGGATCGCCTCCCTTTTCAAACACAGCCGGGAAACAGTTCAGGGTCACTGGCAATTTCCAGCCCCGGTGGCAGGAGGAGGCGGGGGGTGGGGAGGGGCACAGGCAGAGGTGACCCTGGCCAGTCGCCTCCCGGACAGTTGTCACCTTTGGAGCCGGTGGAGGTGCGGGGCGGGCCGCGGACTGGACGGGACACCCCCCGCCCCCCTCAGCCGCCTCCCTGCACTACCGGGTCCTCAGGGCAGCTCCCCCCGCCGGGCCGGGCCGGCCGGACCCCCGCCCGCAGCACCCGCCCGCCCCGCGCCGGTGCTCTGCAATAGCCGGCTGTTTTTCTCAGGATGTGACTTCCAAGTGGCATAATCTGTAGGAGTGTGAATCTGTTCTCGTTATGTTTGTCCCCTTCGGTATTTCTACAGGCTTTTTTTTTTTTTTTTTCCTTTCTTTCTTTTTTTTTTTCCCCCTCTCTCTTTTTTTTCGGTATAAATTAACTCCGACTGAAACCACCAGATTGTTCCGAGGAGACTACCTCCCTAATGACTTCATCTCCAAAAGTTGACTGACACTCTAGCGAACTGCCAACACCTGTTTCCCAGCACCCAGACTCCAGAACCCACCAGACCTCGTAAATTTAGCTTCTCCCTTCTCTCCCCCCCCCCCCCCGCTCCTTTAATAGATGACGTGAATATCTAAAGGGAAGGGGGAGGGGGAGATGGAACTAGGTCACATTTGAAACTTTTTATTTTTCATCTCTTCTGAGCGAAATCTGGAGATAAAAGGGTCGGACACCTCCTGCCGCCGCCCCCCCCCATCCCTGAGGGGTGCCCGGGACTGGTGGCAGCCGCGGTGACGGGCTCCAGGGCTGGGGCCTGCCCGCGGGTCCTGCTTAGGCGGGATTTAGGTGCAAAGCTCAGCCCTGGCCGGCAGGTCGCCGGCGCTGTGACCGCCACCCGAGCGCTTTCCTCCCCCGGTGTCTCGCCCCTGCCTTTCGCCGAGGATGCTCCAGGGCTCTTTGGTTCCACCTGAGCTCCGCAGCGCCTGTGCCCGCACGCACCCGCCTCTGCCCCGCAGGTCCCTCCCCAGCCCCCGCCGGGCCCGATCCGGCCTCGCACGGGGGGTGTCAGGCCGGGCCGAGGGGACAAGGATGGGACGGGGACAGGAGCCACCCCGGGGAACGGGGCAGAGCCGGACGGGCTGCCCCGAGAGGGGAGGATGAGGATGGGCGGCGGGCATCGCACCCGGAGCCTGCGGGAAGGAGTACCCGGCTCCAGCCCGTGGGTGCCGGGGCAGAGGAGGTGGCAATGCCCGGTCCCTCCGCCCGGTTCCCCCCGGGCCGCCTGGGCACCGGCCGGCCCCCCGCGGCCCCCGTCGCTCCCCACGCTGTTGTCAGAGGTTCGCGATCAGGAGGGAAAAAAAAAAAAAAGACAAAAAGAAACAAAAAAGAAAGAAAAATGTCTTGTCAAAGGGGGAAATCTTTTCCAGCTGCAGCCGCAGCCAGCCTTGCCGGAGCCAGCCTTGCCGGAGAGGCCGCGGAGAAAACGGACCGTGCCGGCGGGGAGCCGGCCGGGAACGGGCACCCAGAGCCCGGCAGCACCGCAGCCCCCGCTCCGCTCCGGGGCGGCCACCCCCGGGGCCGGGGCTGGACCCGACCCCCTTCTCTCCTTGTTCACCCTGCAGGAGGGCTCTGCACCCCCACATCGGTCACATCCCTCCTCCCAAACCTCCCACCCTGCCCGGGGGAGCCTTTGCGACCGGGCCTAGAGTCCAGCGCAGCAGGAGGGCGAGGAAAGCCCAACAGTGCCCTTTGGCATCTCTGCAGGCTGCTCCTTAATCGCGGCAACATCTCTCCTTCCCACCTCCCTTCTCATCGCTCCAGGGGAGCTGCACACCCAGAGAGGAGCCAGCCCGCTGCACGGGCACAGGATTTGCGTCTCCTGGGGAGAGACTTTTTTTTTTGGGGGGGGGGGGAAGCTGGGACACGGCAACTTTGCAGCGGTCTCCATCCAAAGTGGAAACTCCCTGGCCCTAGGGGATCCCGCCCCGCCACACACATAGAAAGTTGGAAGTTGTCTCCTCTCGAAAAGAGCCTCCTGAAATTAATAGGCTGCAAGCATAATTAATAGGTGGAATATGCAAAACGTTTGCGGTGTTTAAAAGGCTCATGGCAGATCCGCGTGTCTGTGCGAGATACTGAGATGTTGCAAGTGCTGGATATTAATGGGCAGGTTTTACGTAGCTTTAAAAAAAAAAAAAAAAAAGAAACCAGGTTTTCTTTTTCTCACTTCTCGCTCTCCCTCTCTCTAATCCAGGAATCATTAGCAACCCCCTCTGGCTACATGTTTTGCATCAGTGAAACATTATGACATAGTTGTAATACAAACTCCGCTGACTTGCTCTGCATCTTGTGGTAGGAAGTGCAATAGCAATAAAAGCATTTTTTAAAAAAGACTCCGGGCATTAAGTTGTCTACCTGAAATACTCTTTTCTTAACAAAAAAAAAAAAAAAAAAAAAAAGGTAGGACAGGCAAGGCGGGATGAGGCGACTTCTCAGCCCGGGGGATCCGCTGTCCGCACCGGGCAGGGAGAATTTCTACATAATCTTTTCTTCCTCCTGTTTTTTTTTTTTATTTTTGTCCTCTCTTTTTTTCCTAATTCTGAGTGTTTTTCATAATTTCTGGGTGTTGCTGCATCCCCTCGCACTGCCCCTTCGCACCCCCGGCTTTTAACAAACGCGGACCGGGGACATTATCTCTCCGTAATATTAATTGTCAAAAGCAGCCTTTGCTCAATTATCTCTCTTCCACCTGTCGCAGCTGCTGGGTTATATTGTTCCCGGTAGAAATTCTCGCCGGAATTAAAAAATAGAGCGATTTTTCTCTTCTTTTCTGCTTTCTTTGAAAGAATCCAATTGTGCTACCGCCGGCCGGGGGCCCGGCCGCTCCGCACCTCTCTATTTTCTCCATTACTCATTAACTAATATTCGCTACTTTCTGGTAAAGTCAAATGGCTCTTAATAGGTCTTTATATTCTCGGAATAACATGTGGATGCTCTTAATCAATACTTAATAGCACGTTTCATGCTAAACAACCGCCATGTGTGCTGGTGGGCAGGAATTCTCTGCAAACAGGAGGGCGAAGAGGAGCCGGGAGATATTTGCCCTCCGTGGTCACCCAAAGCCAGCGCCGAGAGATGGGGACTTTCCTTCCCCCCGCCCTTGCCTGTGCCACCGCTCCCTCCTCAGCAAGGCCGAAAGGGACCCCCCCAAAACCCACGTCCCCGCGCACCACCCGCCTGCGAACCGGCCCGCGCAGACATCCGCGGGGCGCTTTGAAATAGGCATGTGACACTGGCCCTATTGTGAGCCTGGAGGGGGGTCTTTCTTCCCTTTTTCTCCCTTTTTTTTTTTTTTTAATAATTTCCCAAAAGAGTCCTCCGAGTGCTGAAACTATTGCGAGAATTTACGTTTTCATCTTCTTCTTTCCATTTGCTTATTCAACTGCTTATTATTCCCTTAAACCATGCGGGAATTTTGGACTGTATCAGCTAAGGCTGATGTATTTTTTTCACCATTTACATTTGTTTTATTTTTTTTTTCTGGGGAAAACAAAGAGATTTTAAAATGTGAAAGGATCCCGAGAAATGCCGTAGTTATACGTGCTCCATGTAGTTAAAGAAATGACTCTGTCTCGTAAGTGCCATTTTGATCAGTCAAAACAAAGTAGTTAAATATGCCTCTTTTTTTTCTTTTTTTTTTCTTTGGTGCAGGAATTACGGCAGGCGTTGCTTGTGCGCTCGTGTCAGAGCCGGTGGAAAGTGATCCTTCGGTTTTGCTCATTTTAACTGAAATTACAAGTCTGTTGTAGTTGTTTGCGTTACAGGACACTTCTGAGTTCAACCTCCCTGAAAGGTTCGGCACCACCGTCAAAAAAAAAAAAAAAAAAAGAAATAAATAATGATTAAAAAAGGTCTTACAGGGAGGGCGAGAAAAACTATCTGTTATTTTTTACAGCTTCCCCAGAACCTTGCGGCTTGTGTTACCCCGTGAAACTGTGCCCTCCGCTTTGCCCCCCCGCCCCGCGCAGCCCCGCCGCGGAGGGCCCGCGGGTGCGCGGGCGCGGGGCCGGTGCGCGGCTCCCCGCGCCCTGCAGTTGCGCCTCTGCGCAGCGAGGTGGCGATAGGGAGCTCGGCGGCCGCGGCCCGGCGCGGCGGGGAGGGCTGCGCCGCGCCCCGCGGGTGCGCAGCGAGGACCGACCCCCGCCAAAAATCATCCTCATCACCACCATCATCAAAAAAATACATATTTTTACAAAAAAACAAAGCCCGGCCGGCGACAGCAATCCGCGCTCGCACCCCACCCGTTAACCTGGGAGCACCCACCTTCCGAGAGACACTCCGCGGTCTCTGCCCACCCCAATTTAGCCCTGGCCCCCCGCAGGGCCCCGGGGGGGCGGGAGGTGGCTCCCTCCCGGGGGGAAGCCGGGCACCCCTGCTCCGTTTTTACGGGGGGGGCCACTATTATTTTAGCAGGCAAGCGAGCACGCCCACGGCATTAAGGGAAAGAAAACGCAGGGGGGACAACCTGTGTAGTTTGTTTAAAATAATTCTTCCTCTCCCACAGGTTTGCCCCCTGAAAGCGACCTGCAGCCGTCGCACTTGGGTGGCGGGTTTATTAATAAACGCCTGTTCTTGGCAACAGTTTTATAAAGCGAAATACACTACGGAAACCTGAGCGCGCAGGCAGCACAACTCCTACAAAGGTGAATTCCCAGCATGGCAAGTAAACGCAAAGTAGCCAGTTTGAACGTGGTCAGGGAAGTTCCTGAACGCTTTTGACGACTACTGTCATTTCGGATTGCATTTCTGGGGTTTAGATTTTTTTGTTTACTGTTTTAACTTCTCTAAAAGAGAAAAAAAAAAAAAAATCTTTTATGGGTCTATCCTTTCCCTACAATACCTGCGACCTTCTCCGAAATGATCGGTTGTGCATTCGAAAAAAATAATGCCTTAATGGTGTATGAAAAATACTCAGTGGGATAAATGGATCCGAGATACCTTTTTATTTTTTTATTATTTTTTTTTCCTCCATATTTTAAACAGCTTTGATCAGAGCGCAGGGAAGAAATGGAGAGAAGGGGATTATTTACTGCTACCCCAGTGCTAACTTCCACCTTTCTGGGCGTGGGCAGTACATGTATGTTCATACATGATGCTTCGTCAGGGCGTGTGTGGCATCTCTGTCCTGATCTTCCTCTGTCCCCTGCCACTTTCTCACCTTTTCCGTAACTTTTGGAGCCCGGTGTGTTGATTTTCTTCTTATTATTGTTTTTAATCTCCGCGTTAGGCACACAGGTTCCCCACGCAGGTCAGGTCATTAGGAATGTTAACGTCGAGACAAAGAATTATAAACACGATCTCCAAGTCTCTCTCAATTCATTTCTTCAACCGTTTTATTCGGTTTAAGTGATGAAAAGTGACAGTTCTGAAATAGACAGCTTTTAAAAGTAATGAAGTCAGATGACGCTTTAACCTGTCGATTGCTATAAATCAACTTTGAAAAAGATGAATGAACAATATTATTTGCTGGCTTAACTAGGAGTTAATACACTGTCGCATTAGGAGCTGCGGGGAGCTGAGCCGGCGTTGGGTGCTGCAGCCCTTCCCGAGCCTCTCCCCGCCGCGAAAAATAACAACCTTAAAGCAGCAAATATTCCACCTCGTACGGAAACCAGTGTCATTTTCACCGCTTTTATTATGGACCCTCGAAGGTAAAAAAGGGGTATTTAAACGATCCCAAACATCCAGCTGGGAAAGGGAGGCATCTGCTATTTTCTTTTTTTTTTTTTTTTTTTTTCCCCCATTTTTAGAGGCCTTCTGAACACAAGTCTCGCCGCGTTACTGGTTTTTAAGGCCAAACTGATCCGAGTACTAAACCCCCCCGCCTCCGCCAGGCAATGCACGCAGGAACGTTTTCAAAAGAAATATGGGCCGTTTCCTCTTTTACCTGATTAATTTATTACCTGAATGCTAGTAGGCACAGTGGGGGGAAAAAAAGAAAAAAAAAAAGGAAAGAAAAGAAAAAAATCAGGAGGAATAACACAGGAGGGAAAAGGTCGATTCTTTTCGGGGGAAAAAAAAAGACAATTTTCGCTGGCGAAGCCTCTCCTTGCTCGGCGAGGGCAGGACATCGCCGGTCCCTCCCGTCCCTTCCCGGGCTCGCCTGCAACCTGCAAAATATTGCAAAGGAAGTAATTAACGCTCCTTTCTAATGAATTATTATGACTGAATTAATGACTGTGATTACATGTGCGGAGGGCTCCCCTTGAGCCCTTCCCCGAGCCCGGCTCGGCTCCGCCGGCGGCAGCGGGCTCCGGCCCGGCTCCGGCGCCGGGACCCGGGACGGGGCGGCCCCGCTGCGCCCGGGCTCGGGGCTGCGGAGGGTTTGTCTTTGCTCTGGGGCAAAAAAAAAAAAAAAAAAAAAAAAATACTTCTCGGATTTTTCTAAACTTTTTACTTTTTTTTTTTTTTTTGAGGTTGTAAAATGGTTTTTAAATGAGTTATAATTAGAAAAACAAACGACGGGAATTCCGTCTGTAATATAGGGCCGGGATAGATTTTTTTATTGCTTTTTTCTCCCCCATTTTTTCTTTCCTGGAGATAGCGTAAATCAAAGCGCTTGTCTTCGTTTCCCAGCACTAACTTTCCTTGATTTTTCTAGTGCTGCGGTTTTTCTGTTTGGTGGTTTGTTTTTTTTTTTATTCCCTCCAAGGTGGGGAGGGCGGAGGTGCGCGGCCGAGCCCTGCGCTCCGCGGGGGTGTGCGTGGGGCGGTCACGGCCCCGCCGCCGGACCAGCCACGGCCAAGGCAGTCCGCGGGCTGGGGAGGGGGGAAAAAGATGTTACCCGGGCTTCTTCTAGAAAGTGGTATCGATTTTAGGCAAGTCTCGGCGCCCACACGCCCCCCCTCCCCCCCCCCCCCTCCCCCCGAGAAATGCAAGAGCAGAGAACTTGAGAGAGAAGTTTCTCTGCTACTTTAAAGGTGACCTTTGGGAAAGTTTCCGCATTTTCTCTTTTACCGCTCAAGGACTTTATTTGAAGTTTCTTGGCTGACTACACTCTCTCCAAAGCTGAACCTGTCTCTTACATTGCTCTTCTCAAGTCTCTTTATCCTTGAAAAAGATTGAGACGCAAATACATTTTTCTTCCCTTTTTTTTAAAAAAAAAAAAGAAAACAAACCCAACAGTTGATCCCTCTGCAAGAAGCTCTTTCTGGAAAAAAATAACCACCTCTCTCTTTAGAGAAGAGCTTGGGAAAAAGGTAAAATACTTCCATACCTGTTGCAAGTATCTGAGTGCAGATTGCCCCACTAATTCCCCGTGTCGTCCCCCCCCCACCCCCCTCCAGGTTTAAAACATCAGCTGGTGGCTGCGGACTAAGGCTGGGTCCGACGGCTTTGCCAGAGAAACCCAGCGATTTCCAGCGGGGTGTGCGTGGGTGCCGACCCCCGGGTCGTGCGCGGCCACCCCCCCGCACTGCGCGGGGGGGCTCCCTGCCTGTCCCGGCAGCACGGCCCGGCCTTACCCCTGCCCCGCCGCTCGGCTGAGGGCCGGGGTGGCGGTGGGGGAAGTTCTTCCCTCCCCCGCCACCCGCCGTGTATTTTTCCAGGCGCTCCGGGGAGATTTCCCCGAGGTTTATTTGCGCGGAAGATGCGGAGGCAGAGGCAGGCGAAGATTTATTTTTACGGTAGGAGTTTCTGTGGGGGCGACCTCGGCCCAGCTTCCCTTGTACCCCTCATTCCTTCTTCCCCCCTCCGCCCCCTTCCTCCACGGGCCACCAACCCAGAGATGCCCTCGCCATGGGCTGGGGCCCAGCGAGTCCCCTGCCCCGGCCAGCCCCGGGGTGCCCGGCAGCGGGGAAAAAGGCCACGGAAAGAAACTTTCCCCTCTATGATTGTGTTACCTTTGGCTGAACGTGTAATGAAAATCCTCGGAAAATGTTACACAACACGAGGATACCCTTTTGGAGCAAAGTTTCCAGAAAAGCCTGGCCGCTTCCCTGGGGGCGAGGGGCGATGCTGGGGGCGACGTTATCTCCCGGGAAGCACAAGCGCATCCTCCGCGGTCCCGCCGCGGCTTCCCCCCTTCCCGGGCCGGCCGCCGCCGAAACCTGAGCCCGAAAATAATATAACCCGTCTGCGGCCGCAGACATATCTCTCGCCCTTACAGTGTTACAAAAAGCATTTAAATTAATCAGGGCGCTCCCCACGGCTGCTAATTAGGTAAGGAAGGAAAGGGAGGGCTGGCCGGAGCCGGCGGCCAGCGCGGCCGCGGGTTTTGCGCTGCCTGTGTCGCGCCGGGAGGAGCCCACGGGTTGTGCCCCCCCCCGCCCCTTCCCCGGGGGTAAGGGCTGGGGAGGGGCCGGGGATCGGTTCTTTGCCCCCGGCGGGCGCTGCCGTTACGCTGCCGGTGCCGGCGGGCGCTGCTTGCGGGAGCAGAGGGATGTGGGGAGACGCGGCGGGGCGGGGGGGGCTTCGGAGGAGTGGGGGGGCCACACAGGACACGCCGCTGCCACCGAGCTGTCCCAGGGAACATGGGGACATTGCAGTCGGGGGGCTGGATACCCCCTAAATCCAACTTCACCAAGAGCTGGAGGGTGGGTTTATTTTATTTTATTTTATTTCATTTTATTTTTATTTTAATTGCCCACATCTCGCGATAAAGCGAACCTTGGCGAGAGCTGGCTCTCCCCTCACTCCCCACCTCCCCCTCCCTCCCGCAAGCAAAGTTGTGATGAAAAAAGCAGAATAAATAAATCTCCCCCACCCCATCACCACCCGGTACCGTGGAGGCATCTTGCCCGGAGCGGGGCGGGGGGAGAGGGGCCAGGTGGGGGGCTCGTCCCTAACGCTGCAGTGACAATCTCCTAGCCGGGTGGCATCTCCGGGCTGCGGAGTGGGGAGGGGGGGAGGATGCTGGAGAGAGGCGAGCAGCCCCCGGGAGACCCTTTCTCCCTAAATCCCGAACTGGATATTGCAATGTTTGCAATTCCCTCCCCCCCTCTTCCCCATCTCTCCCAGAAACCAGCTCTCCTGTTCCCAGGGCACCACGCCCCTCGCAAATCCAGCCCAGGGATGCACCTTATTTCTTGCTACTACTTCTTATTATTATTATTATTATTATTATTATTATTATTATTATTATTATTATTATTATTACGCCGCGGCTCCGCTGCTGCCAAGCGGCACAGGCGAAGGCCTGTGGGGTTTTGGGGTGGTGTGTTTTGTTTTTTTTTTTTTTTTTTTTTGGCAATGGCCAAAGGAGGGGCTTTAGGGGGATGAGGTGAAGCGTGGAGCCGGTGCGGGTGGCTCCGCGCAGCCCCTCTCCGCCCGCAGCTGCCGCCCGCTCCCCCGCACCGCAGCGCCGGTGGCTCCGCGCTGCGCCGGGTGGGTGGGAAGCGGTGAAGGGGGGTGGAAGGGGGGGGGGAAGGGAGGGAGGGCTTGGAAAACCGTCCAATTTTCCTGTGAAAGAAAAGAAAATAATCAGGGGGGAGAGGGACTGT